>NC_139994.1:42199423-42385757 GCF_964263955.1 Coregonus lavaretus
ATGTTTTGTTGCATGTTCAACTAGTCGGAATTCAGGCGAAACGCTGTATACAACATGGACCGTGTTAGGATATGAAAATTGATTTTATCAAACAAAACAACGTTACATTTTTATCTCTGGGACCCTCAGGATGACAAATCAGAGCAAGATTACTGTATTTACCTTCAGAGATAAATGTATCAAACCAGTTGCCTTTAAGTGTTTTGTTGTTGTGCAGTATCTTCAAACAATAGCATGGTATTTTTACGCTGTAATACCTACTCTAATTGGACACTGCAATAATTTAAACTTTCTGCCCATATAAGAAATGTATGTCTGTGAAAATGTGCTTTTGTTTACAACGTCATTGTAATCACATTATCCGTATTGAGCAACAACTGTCCCTATTTCAGGACACCCATCCAGTAGAGGTTAAGTGTTATGTTCCGTAATTCATCCAATGGCATTGAGGAGTATACCACCTCAGTCACCGGCTTCATCAATAAGTGCATCGACGATGTCGTACCCACAGAGACCGTACGTACATATCCCCACCAGAAGCAATGGATTACAGGCAACATCCGCACCGAGCTAAAGGCTAGAGCTGCCACTTTCAAGGAGCGGGACACTAATCCGGACGCTTATAAGAAATCCTGCTATGCCCTCAGATGAACCATCAAACAGGCAAAGCGTCAATACAGGACTAAGATTGAATCCTACTACACCGGCTCTGACGCTTGTCGAATGTGACAGGGCTTGCAAACTATTATGGGCGGCAAACTATTATGGGCGGCAGGTAGCTTAGTGGTTAAGAGCGTTGTGCCAGTAACCGAAAGGTCGCTGGTTCTAATCCCCGAGCCAACTAGGTGAAAAATCTGTCGGTGTGCCCTTGAGCAAGGCACTTAACCCTAATTGCTCCTGTAAGTCGCTCTGGATAAGAGCGTCTGCTAAATGACAAAAAAAGTTATAATAATAATAATAAAAAAAAATAAAAAAATGGACTACAAAGGGAAAATCAGCCGCGAGCTGCCCAGTGACGCGAGCCTACCAGATGAGCTAAATGCCTTCTATGCTCGCTACGAGGCAAGCAACACTGAACCATGCATGATAGTACCAGCTGTTCCGGATGACTGTGTGATCACGCTCTCCGTAGCCGATGTGAGCAAGACCTTTTAACAGGTCAACATTCACAAGGCTGCAGGGTCAGATGGATTACCAGTGCGTGTACTCAGAGAATGCGCGGACCAACTGGCAAGTGCCTTCACTGACATTTTCAACCTCTCCCTGACCGAGTCTGTAATACCTACATGTTTCAAGCAGACCACCATAGTCCCTGTGCCCAAGAATGCGAAGGTAACTTGCCTAAATGACTCCCGCCCCGTAGCACTCACGTCAGTAGCCAGGAAGTGCTTTGAAAGGCTGGTCATGGCTCACATCAAAACCATCATCCCGGAAACCCTAGACCCACTCCAATTTGCATACTGCCCCAACAGATCCACAGATGATGCAATCTCAATAACACTCCACACTGCCCTTTCCCAACTGGACAAGAGGAACACCTATGGGAGAATGCTGTTCATTGACTACAGCTCAGCGTTCAACACCATAGTGCCCACAAAGCTCATCACTAAGCTAAGGACCCTGGGACTAAACACCTCCCTCTGCAACTGGATCCTGGACTTCCTGATGGGCCGCCCCCAGGTGGTAAGGGTAGTCAACAACACATCTGCCTGTCACGGTTCTCTAAGACAGAACCCAGAAGCAGACCAGGACAAGGTGAGTTGAACGAAGGTGAGTGTTTATTTACAGATTCAAAAGATGTAGAATAATCCAGGAGACGGAGCGGGTGGCGGAGATGAGTGGATGGAGGTGAAGTGGCAGATTAAATGATGGCACGGCAGGGGTAGGGTGAAGGTCCGGGAGAATGACTGTTGACAGAAAAACGGAGGTAAGTACAAGGCAGGTCAACAAGGTGCAAAAACAACAAAACTAACGCTAGTACTCAGAGGCTGATACGCTGACAACATACTGTTAATGGCTAACGATCCGGCAGGGAATGGATGTCAGGTCAGAGCTTAAGAAGGGGTTATGATCAGGACCAGGTGTGCCGAGGCTGATGAGAAGCAGGTGCGGTTAATCGAGAGATCACCCGCCTAGCAACGTCGCCCGGCAATCGGACAGGGTGCGTTCAGGCACCTACAGGAAACAGGAGATACCGAGCAGAAAAACGACAACACAGGCAGGAACAGACTCAGGACGCAGGGTTCATGACAGTACCCCCCCTCCGATGAACGCCACCGGGCGGACTACCCGGAGCGCCAGGATGGAGGCGGTAGAAGTCACGAAGGAGGTCAGCATCAAGGATCTGACGCCGAGGAATCCAACTCCTCTCCTCAGGACCATACCCCTCCCAGTCCACGAGATACTGGAAACCCCGGCCCCGCCATCTGGAATCCATGATGCGGCGCACCGTGTAGACAGGACCTCCTCCGATCATCCAAGGAGGAGTAGGAGGAGGAGGAGGGGGCGGAGGGGGCAACAGAGGGCTGAGGAGAACAGGTTTGAGGCAGGAGACATGGAAGGTGGGATGGACTCTGAGCGTCCTAGGCAACTTGAGTCGAACCACAACCGGATTAATCACTCTCTCCACCACAAACGGACCAATGAACCTCGGCGACAGTTTCCTTGACTCAGTCTGCAGAGGAAGGTCACGTGTAGCCAACCAGACCCTATCTCCGATGGCATAAGTGGGGGCTGGAATACGGCGATGATTCGCCTGGAGCTGATACCGGTCAGAAACTCGAAGGAGGGCCTTTCTGGCCCGATGCCAGGTCCGGTGGGAACGACAAATGTGGGCCTGGACAGAGGGAACCGAGAGATCCTTCTCCTGAGAAGGAAACAAGGGGGGTTGGTAGCCGTATAGGCACTGGAAGGGAGACATCCCAGTGGCAGAAGTAGGGAGAGTATTGTGGGCATACTCAACCCAAGGCAACTGAGAGACCCAAGAGGTGGGGTTGGAGGAAACAAGGCAGCGCAGCGTGGATTCCATCTTCTGGTTGGCTCTCTCCGCCTGTCCATTGGATTGGGGGTGAAATCCAGATGTGAGACTGACTGTAGCTCCCATGGCCAAACAGAAGGACTTCCAGACAGCAGAGGTGAACTGAGGACCACGGTCGGAAACTATGTCACTGGGCAATCCGTGAACCCTGAAAACCTCCCTAACCAGGATCTTAGATGTCTCAGAGGCAGAGGGAAGCTTGGAGATGGGCACAAAGTGAGCGAACTTGCTGAATCTGTCCACAATAGTCAGAATGACCGTGTTCCCCTCAGAAGTGGGCAACCCAGTGACAAAGTCCAGGGCCAGATGCGACCATGGTCGCCGGGGGATAGGTAGGGGGTGAAGAAGTCCAGAGCTGGGCCGATTGGCACTCTTGTTCTGCGCACAAACTGGACAGGCAGCAACAAACCTCCGAGTATCCTCTCCCATGGCAGGCCACCAAAATCGTCTGCGTAGAAGCGCCATCGTCCAAGCCACGCCAGGGTGGCAAGCCATCTTGCTGGCGTGGGACCATTGGAGGACAGCCGAACGGACCGACTCAGGCACAAACAACCGACCGGGTGGACCGTTACCGGGGCCGGGCTGCGTCCGAAGGGCCGCCATAACCTCCTCCTCAATCCTCCACATAACGGCTCCTACGACAAGGTTCCGGGGAAGAATCGTCTCAGTCTTGGCCCCACTCTCCTCCGTCTTGGAGAACATCTGGGACAAGGCGTCCGCCTTGCCGTTCTTAGACCCCGGTCGGAACGTCAAGGAAAAATTAAAGCGTCCAAAAAACAACGACCACCTGGCCTGACGGGAGTTGAGACGTTTAGCCGATTGCACGTAAGCAAGATTCTTGTGGTCAGTCCAGACAACAAACGGTTGCTCCGCCCCCTCCAACCAGTGGCGCCACTCCTCCAAGGCAAGTTTCACTGCGAGAAGCTCCCGGTTACCCACATTGTAGTTCCTCTCCGCAGACGAAAGACGACGAGAGTAGTAGGCGCAGGGATGGAGTTTACCGTCAGTGGAGCATCGCTGGGACAGGATGGCGCCAACCCCCACATCAGACGCATCCACCTCAACGACAAACTGACGGGCAGTGTCAGGTTGAGAGAGAATCAGAGCGTTGGTGAATCGCCTCTTCAAATCCAGAAATGCTCGGTCCGCCTCAGGATTCCAACTGAAGGTTCTGGTACTAGAAGTCAGGGCAGTTAAAGGAGCGGCCACACGGCTGTAATCACGGATAAATCTACGATAGAAATTCGCAAACCTCAGAAATCTCTGAAGCTGCAATCTCGTACCGGGCTGGGCCCAATCCAGAACTGCCCTAACCTTCTCTTGGTCCATCCTAATCTCTCCCCTGGAGATGATGTACCCGAGGAAGGATGTAGTGTGGGCGTGAAATTCACACTTCTCGGCCTTCACAAACAGGCGATTCTCCAACAATCGCTGCAGAACCTGCTTGACATGCTGGACGTGGCTGGAAGGCTCCTTAGAGAAGATAAGAATGTCATCCAGGTAAACGAACACAAAAAGACTGATCATATCTCTCAGGACGTCATTCACCATACTCTGGAACACTGCTGGAGCATTGGTCAGTCCAAACGGCATCACCTGATACTCGAAATGACCCATCGGTGTATTGAAACCAGTCAACCACTCGTCACCCTCTCTGATCCGGACCAGATGATACGCATTGCGTAGGTCCAGCTTGGTGAACACCGTAGCACCCTGTAAGGAGTCGAAAGCAGAGCTCATCAAGGGCAGGGGATACTTGTTCTTGACCGTGATATCATTCAACCCCCGATAATCAATATAAGGTCGAAGAGAGCCATCCTTCTTACTCACAAAGAAGAATCCTGCCCCCAGGGGTGATGACGAGGGACGAATGAGACCAGCAGCTAGGGACTCCTTTATGTAGGTCTCCAACGCTTCACGTTCAGGTCGGGAGATGCTGTATAACCGTCCCTTGGGATAGACAGCTCCAGGGAACAGGTTTATGGCACAATCATATGGTCGGTGGGGAGGGAGTGACAGAGCCCTCTGCTTACTGAACACCTCCCCCAAATCGTGATATGTTTCGGGGACCAGGGACAAATCTGGGGGGTTAGCCTCAATGACCTGACTGGGAACAGAATGGGGACAGGCAGTCTTGAGGCAGTTAGCATGACAATCAATGCTCCAACTAGTTACCTTGCTAGTCACCCAATCGAACGTGGGATTGTGTTCCTTCAGCCAGGGGTATCCAAGGACCAGAGGAACATGGGGAGAAGGCAGAATGAAGAATGAGAACCTCAGAATGATTCCCTGACAACAGCATCTTAACCGGTTCAGTCCTCATCGTGATACGTGCCAGACTACTGCCGTTCAGAGTGGTCGCTTCAATGGCTTCCGGTAGTCGCTCCTTGGGAAGCCCCAGCTGTTCCACCACGTCGGCATCAATAAAGCTGCCATCGGCACCTGAATCGATGAAAGCGTTAATCGCTAAACTCTGATTCCTGTTCATGAGGGTAGCCGGGAAACGGGGTCTGACAGGGGTATTGAGAGGTTGAAACCGGCTCGCTAAAAGTCCTCCCAAACTTAGAGAGCCGGGCAGTTTGACGGCCGCTGGGAACAAGTGGAGATGTAATGTCCCGAACTACCACAGTAGAGGCAGCGGTTGGTCTCACGTCTATGTTGGCGCTCCTCCTTGGTTAACCCGTGCCGCCCCACTTGCATGGGTTCAGAATCTGGAGGCAGGACCTCTCCACTAATCCCGTGTGGTGGACAATGATCGACGCGTTCTGGTCCACCTCCTGACCCGACTGGGAACCGAGAAGCTGATTGATTGGACGGGCCCCATTGCTTCTCCCTCCTTCTCTCTCGACCTCTGTTATCCACCCGAATAGACAAAGCGACCAAACTGTCCAGGTCACTGGGCTCCGGATAGGAGATCAGCTCATCCTTGAGTTGCTCAGACAACCCCTGATAAAAGGCCACTTGCAGTGACTCTTCATTCCACCCACTCTCCACAGCCAATGTCCTGAATTCGATTACGAAGTCGACAACTCCGCGAGCTCCTTGGCGAAGAGAAAACAGGCGCTTAGCTGCGTCCTTACCTCGGACAGGATGGTCAAACAGCTTCCTCATCTCTGCCGTGAACTCCTGGTATGAAGCCATGCAGGTGTCCTGTCGTTCCCATACGGCTGAAGCCCACTCCAGGGCTCTACCACGCAGCAATTCAATGACAAAGGCTATCCTAGCCTTGTCTGTGGCATAAGAGTGGGGCTGTAGATCGAACACTAATCCACACTGCATAAGAAAGGAACGGCATCTTCCCAAATCCCCTTCATACTTATCAGGCGTCGGAACCTTGGGCTCATGGAAGGGCACAGCTCCAGAAGCGGCAGGCGAGATGGGTGAAACCGGTGGTGGATTCTCCACCGGCAAACTGAGCTGAGCCTGGATCTTCGTCAGACTGGTAGAAAAGTTCCGAACTGACAACGCTATCTCCTGTAGCGCCGTGCTATGTTGTCCCAACATCTTCTCCTGATGGGTAATGGCATGGCGAACAGAGTCCAGGTCCGCTGGGTTCATTTCTGGCCGGATCGTTCTGTCACGGTTCTCTAAGACAGAACCCAGAAGCAGACCAGGACAAGGTGAGTGTTTATTTACAAATTCAAAAGATGCAGAATAATCCAGGAGACGGAGCGGGTGGCGGAGATGAGTAGATGGAGGTGAAGTGGCAGATTAAATGATGGCACGGCAGGGGTTGGGTGAAGGTTCCGGGAGAATGACTGTAGACAGAAAAAACGGAGGTAAGTACAAGGCAGGTCAACAAGGTGCAAAAACAACAAAACTAACGCTAGTACTCAGAGGCTGATACGCTGACAAAACATACTGTTAATGGCTAACGATCCGGCAGGGAATGGATGTCAGTACAGAGCTTAAGAAGGGGTGATGATCAGGACCAGGTGTGCCGAGGCTGATGAGAAGCAGGTGCGGTTAATCGAGAGATCACCCGCCTAGCAACGTCGCCCGGCAACCGGACAGGGTGCGTTCAGGCACCTACAGGAAACAGGAGATACCGAGCAGAAAAACGGCAACACAGGCAGGAACAGACTCAGGACACAGGGTTCATGACACTGCCACGCTGATCCTCAACCCTGGGGCCCCTCAGGTGTGCGTGCTTAGTCCCCTCCTGTACTCCCCGTTCACCCACGATTGAGTGGCCAAGCACGACTACAACACCATCATTAGGTTTGCTGACGACACAACAGTGGTAGGCCTGATCACCGACAACGATGAGACAGCCTATAGGGAGGAGGTCAGAGACCTGTCAGTGTGGTGCCAGGACAACAACCTCTCCCTCAATGTGAGCAAGACAAAGGAGATGATTGTGGACTACAGGAAAAGGAGGGTCGAACAGGCCCCCATTAACATCGACAGGGCTGTAGTGGAGCGGGTCGAGAGTTTCAAGTTCCTTGGTGTCCACATCACCAACAAACTATCATGGTCCAAACACACCAAAACAGTTGTGAAGAGTGCACGACAACACCTTTTCTCCAGTCACCCAAGTCATAGACTGTTCTCTCTGCTACCGCACGGCTAGCGGTACCGGAGCGCCAAGTCTAGGTCCAACCTACAACCTACAAAAGAAGGGAAGCATGTCGGCTGCTTTCAACAGCATGGGTGTGTATCGCAACACTTTGGCGATGAGTGCCCCTCTGGCAGAGATCATGCTAGTGGCGCCTGAGTTCCTTGGTTCACAGCCAGCGTTTGACAGCTCTAAAGAGATGCTCAACCAATATGCAAGAAGGATCACCAACAATGCAACAGCAGAGGTGAGCGATGCTATAAAAGAGAAGAGGCGTAATGAACTGCTTCCGATCACGCATAAGTTCAAATAAACACTGATTATGCACGCACACACACACACACTGGGTAGAGATAATGTAAGAGTAAGATACAGTGTGTTCCCACTGTAAACCTCCCCCCCACAAAAAAATATTACTCTTAGTCTGTTTTCTGAGGTGAGGCGCATGGGACTGCTCCATATCCCCAATAAATGTGATTTTGCACAGATTTGTGTAACTATGAAGGATACAGCATGTTCTGGCTGTAAATTCTAAACAAAAATAAACAAAATATTGTGAGTGGTTAACACTTGCTCCAGATGTACAGTGGAGAGAGCAGTCTGTACACAGAATTTACATAAAGTTGCTTGTTCCTGCATACGCTTAAGGTAAAGTGTTACCGAAATATGTAGTTAGGTTGTTATAAGGTATTATATAAGCCAATGTTCATCTCCAGTGCCTTCAGAAAGTATTCACACCCCTGGACTTTTCCCACATTTGTTTGTGTTACAAAGTGGGATTAAAAAGGATTTAATAGAAGAAGAAAAAATGAAACGATCTACACAAAATATTCTGTAATGTCAAAATATAAGACAAATTCTAAAATTTGTAAAAATATATATATAATTTAGAAAAACATAATTCCACTTTGACATTATGGGGTATGTGTGTAGGCCAGCGACAAAACACAACAAAATGTGGAAAAAGTCAAGTGGTGTGAAACCTTTCTGAAGGCGGTAGCACTTTATTTTAAGGGTCAGTAATAAACCATTTATAAGGCATTTATAAATTGTGTGTTCACCATGTATTAATCATTACTCCCACATTAACAAACCATTTACTAATCATTAGTAAAGTATTTTTGCAGTCCCTAATCTAAAGTGAGTGCTATCTATATAAATACTTTAGAAATGTTTTGAGTGATCATTGTAATTTTTCACAAAAAAGATTGGTAGACATTCTAGCAGTACCTGGTAAAAGAACAAGCACACAACACAGGATGTTTAAGGAAATATACAGTGGGGAGAACAAGTATTTGATACATTGCCGATTTTGCAGGTTTTCCTACTTACAAAGCATGTAGAGGTCTGTAATTTTCATCATAGGTACAATTCAACTGTGAGAGATGGAATCTAAAACAAAAATCCAGAAAATCACATTGTATGATTTTTAAGTAATTCATTTGCATTTTATTGCATGACATAAGTATTTGATACATCAGAAAAGGAGAACTTAATATTTGGTACAGAAACCTTTGTTTGCAATTACAGAGATCATACGTTTCCTGTAGGTCTTGACCAGGTTTGCACACACTGCAGCAGGGATTTTGGCCCACTCCTCCATACAGACCTTCTCCAGATCCTTCAGGTTTCGGGCCTGTCACTGGGCAATACGGACTTTCAGCTCCCTCCAAAGATTTTCTATTGGGTTCAGGTCTGGAGACTGGCTAGGCCACTCCAGGACCTTGAGATGCTTCTTACGGAGGCACTCCTTAGTTGCCCTGGCTGTGTGTTTTGGGTCGTTGTCATGCTGGAAGACCCAACCACGACAAATCTTCAATGCTCTTACTGAGGGAAGAAGGTTGTTGGCCAAGATCTCGCGATACATGGCCCCATCCATCCTCCCCTCAATATGGTGCAGTCGTCCTGTCCCCTTTGCAGAAAAGCATCCCCAAAGAATGATGTTTCCACCTCCCATGCTTCACGGTTGGGATGGTGTTCTTGGGGTTGTACTCATCCTTCTTCCTCCAAACACGGTGAGTGGAGTTTAGACCAAAAAGCTCTATTTTTGTCTCATCAGACCACATGACCTTCTCCCATTCCTCCTCTGGATCATCCAGATGGTCATTGGCAAACTTCAGACGGGCCTGGACATGCGCTGGCTTGAGCAGGGAGACCTTGCGTGCGCTGCAGGATTTTAATCCTTGACGGCGTAGTGTGTTACTAATGGTTTTCTTTGAGACTGTGGTCCCAGCTCTCTTCAGGTCATTGACCAGGTCCTGCCGTGTAGTTCTGGGCTGATCACTTACCTTCCTCATGATCATTGATGCCCCACGAGGTGAGATCTTGCATGGAGCCCCAGACCGAGGGTGATTGACCGTCATCTTGAACTTCTTCCCTTTTCTAATAATTGTGCCAACAGTTGTTGCCTTCTCACCAAGCTGCTTGCCTATTGTCCTGTAGCCCATCCCAGCCTTGTGCAGGTCTACAATTTTATCCCTGATGTCCTTACACAGCTCTCTGGTCTTGGCCATTGTGGAGAGGTTGGAGTCTGTTTGATTGAGTGTGTGGACAGGTGTCTTTTAGAGGTAACGAGTTCAAACAGGTGCAGTTAATACAGGTAATGAGTGGAGAAAAGGAGGGCTTCTTAAAGAAAAAAGAACAGGTCTGTGAGAGCCGGAATTCTTTTTAATGGTAGGTTTATTTGAACAGTGAGAGACAGAATAACATTTTAAAAAATCCAGAAAAACGCATGTCAAAAATGTTATAAATTGATTTGCATTTTAATGAGGGAAATAATTATTTGACCCCCTCTCAATCAGAAAGATTTCTGGCTCCCAGGTGTCTTTTATACAGGTAATGAACTGAGATTAGGAGCACGCTCTTAGTGCTCCTAATCTCAACTTGTTACCTGTATAAAAGACACCTGTCCACAGAAGCAATCAATCAATCAGATTCCAAACTCTCCACCATGGCCAAGACCAAAGAGCTCTCCAAGGATGTCAGGGACAAGATTGTAGACCTACACAAGGCTGGAATGGGCTACAAGACCATCGCCAAGCAGCTTGGTGAGATGGTGACAACAGTTGGTGCGATTATTTGCAAATGGAAGAAACACAAAAGAACTGTCAATCTCCCTCGGCTTGGGGCTCCATGCAAGATCTCACCTCGTGGAGCTGGGACCATAGTCACCTAGAAAACAATTGGTAACACATTACGCCGTGAAGGACTGAAATCCTGCAGCGCCCGCAAGGTCCCCCTGCTCAAGAAAGCACATATACAGGCCCGTCTGAAGTTTGCCAATTAACATCTGAATGATTCAGAGGAGAACTGGATGAAAGTGTTGTGGTCAGATGAGACCAAAATCGAGCTCTTTGGCATCAACTCAACTCGCCGTGTTTGGAGGAGGAGGAATGCTGCCTATGACCCCAAGAACACCATCCCCACCGTCAAACATGGAGGTGGAAACATTATGGTTTGGGGGTGTTTTTCTGCTAAGGGGACAGGACAACTTCACTGGATCAAAGGGACGATGGACGGGGCCATGTTCCGTCAAATCTTGGGTGAGAACGTCCTCCCCTCAGCCAGGGCATTGAAAATGGGTCGTGGATGGGTATTCCAGCATGACAATGACCCAAAACACACGGCCAAGGCAACAATGGAGTGGCTCAAGAAGAAGCACATTAAGGTCCTGGAGTGGCCTAGCCAGTCTCCAGACCTTAATCCCATGGAAAATCTGTGGAGCGAGCTGAAGGTTCGAGTTTCCAAACGTCAGCCTCGAAACCTTAATGACTTGGAGAAGATCTGCAAAGAGGAGTAGAACAAAATCCCTCCTGAGATGTGTGCAAACCTGGTGGCCAACTACAAGAAACGTCTGACCTCTGTGATTGCCAACAAGGGTTTTGCCACCAAGTCATGTTTTGCAGAGGGGTCAAATACTTATTTCCGTCATTAAAATGTAAATCAATTTATAACATTTTTGACATGCGTTTTTCTGGATTTTTTTGTTGTTATTCTGTTTCTCACTGTTCAAATAAACCTACCATTAAAATTATAGACTCGATCATGTCTTTGTTAGTGGGCAAACGTACAAAATCAGCAGGGGATCAAATACTTTTTTCCCTCACTGTATGTGTGACAGCCAGTTACTTACATTTGCAATATAAGTATGTAATTAGGCTTTCATAAGGTATTATGAGCCAATGGTCATCTATTAGGCATTTATTCAGTAATCTTTATCTAATAAATGTGTTTATTCATTCATAACTAGGATGTTGCTGGGCCCTGCACAGGCAGTGTGGTCCCCTGGTCTTCTGGTACCAGTGCTGTGGGAAAGGATGCTAGGTTTAGCAGTGACAACTTAGAGGTGAGTGCAGTGGAGGTAAGAAGAAAACAGAGAGCCAGAGATGTACTGCCAGTTCCTTTATATGTTGGCTCTATATGTAATTGCAATTAACACTTACGAGTGACAGACAGTGACAACAGAGGGGCACAAGGAGAAGCAAAGACATACAGAGTGACAGAGAGACAGAGTAACAGCAGAGAAGATGCAGAGACAGACTGCACAACAGGGAGGCAACAGAGGCACAGATATATTGGAGAGGTATATCTCCAGTGGTTATTTTACATGTTGTATTTATCTTAAACATGAGCGGGTGAAGAAGAGCTCGCTAAAAAAGGAGGAGGACTATGTTTCACTGGTCACTGGTACAGTAAAACTTGAGAAACAATTTACTGTAGTTGCCTATTTATGTCTAAGTAGCATTACTGCCTGTGTGTATAAGTAGCGGGGTCATGGGGCTGGTGTGACTGAAATGCCAGGCCTGAATTTTTGTCCCAGTCCACCCTTGCCCCTCCATATTGCACACAACAAGCTTCCATTACCCCTGTCAGAAGAGGATTTATGGCTGAATTAATATGAAATCGTCAACCCTGTTACCGTCAACCCTGTTACGGTTAACCCTGTTATTTTATTTGGTACTTACTATAGTCATTTTGTTTATTTAACCTCATGAGATGAGAAAACATGTTTTTAATTTAGTTGAACATGTGATCGTTATGATAGAATGTTACAATTCTGTCCCACCAAGTTACACTACTCAAAAGGTACTCAACTGGTGAAATGACCCAGCTATCAAAGGAGCTTGGCTGATGCAGTAAGAACAAGGACTGAGGCAATTTGCTGCTTTATCAGAATCAGTAAATAAAGGTCTAAAGATTAATCTGTTGGCAGCAGTTTGTGTATCTCTTTCTCTACTCTCTTTCATCTCTCTTGGGTAAACACTGATAAAATGAACGAGGGAGGGAAGGAAGGATAGAAAATGATAAATTAACTCCTCTCAGAGGGCATCTTAAAGCTCAGACAACAGATCCCATAATTACATATTTCCCGCAGGACTCAAAAACAAAAACCCAACAAGCGCAACGACCCCACAGTACATCAAGATATTAAAAAACGACTCTAAACTCCCAGTGAGAGAGAGAGAGGGAGAGAGATGGAATGAAGTAAAGAAGAAAAACAGTGTTACAAACAGAGAGAGAGAAAAGAGAGGTATAACAAGCGTTCTCACACTCAGCTAGAGATTTCAGGCTCAATTGACTCTATGGGTCCGTCCCAAATGGCACCCTATTCCTTATGTAGTGCACTACTTTTGACCAGGGCCCATAGGAAATAGGATGCCATTTGGCACACATCCTGTGTGTCGGGGGAAGACAGGAAGCGTTGGTATCTGGTGTGTCTCCGCCAGGTGTGCTCACCATCTGTGTTTATAACACACACACACACCTTGGGACGTCATGTCTAACAGACACTCATTGAGACGCTATAGCTCACTCACACACACATTGTTGATGGTTGAAATGCAACGTGATCGACAGGGTTTCTTTGGACAATGACAATGTGTGTGTGCATCTGTTTCTCTCAGTGTATATATTATTAATGAGCAAAACGGTAGGCTTGCTGTATTGCAGAGCAAACATTTCCTATCACTTTATTTTGTGTGTGTGTGTCTGTTTATGGTTTTACTATCCTTGTGGGGACCAGAAGCATGTTGATTTCCTCACAAGAATAGTAAAACAAGGAACATTTGGACCACAAGGAAAAAGGCTATTTTAGGCTTAGGGGTTCGGTTTAGGGTTCGGTTTACAATTAGGGTTAGGGGTTAGGTTTAGGGTTTGAATGGGAATACATGTTTTTGTCCACACAAGGATAGTGAAACAAATATGTGTTTGTGAGTTGGTTGGTTCTAATATCCTTGTGGGGACTTAAAACCCCCCAAAGTCCCCACAAGGATAGTAAAACATTCTAACTTTGTTTAGCATGATCTATTCCATTATGGCATGATTCCTCTATTTGTATTCATCTGCATCACTTTCAATGAGGGACTTTCATTTTGAAGGCGAACCGCAATTGTGGCTAATCCTTATTGTAGCTAGCTTCACATAGGTGGGTCCGACCATCATTAATCAAATACGAACTGTCTTATACATTAGGGGTATTTTAGATGATGACACCTAGCTAGATAGTTAGCTAGCTAACTATAGCTACTGAAACAGATGATGTTGTTTTTCTAGGTTTTTGGGGGAGAACATTGTTTACATCCATCAGCTAGCTAGCTTATTTTCTGACCAGCACTGTCCCAGAGCTTGAGGAAGTGTTTCTGCGCTCGTGCAGCAACAGCAGGTGCGCAAGACAGAACTTTACCAGCATCGTGGCATACGTATCCGTGAATCTCTGTGAGATATGAAATACGAGTGATAGTGTAATCAATCTGTAATAACGACATAAAAAAGTAATGAAGGTGTTAAATTATTATGTGACGTGCAGTCATATCCAGGTCCTGATTGGTCAACAAGCTTATTTGACTTGTCAAATAGTGTTATTTGACATGTATCTTTTTTGACATGCAAAAACCCAAACGGCGTTCCATACCTGAACTTGTTAGGAACTCGCCTTTCATCTCATATTAATTTTGTCCGTCTATGACAAACAGAAAGTGTTTTTCATTTAAAATCTATGAATTATTTTAGATTACTGGCTATAAATCGATCTCTGAGTATGCTAGAGCGACGAAACCACACTCTTCTGCTGCGCTACAATGTAAGGATTGGCTGTGATGTAGGGTCAAGAGTTGATGGACAGTCAGAAGAGCGAAGGAAATGGTAGGACGGACATCACAGCTTCAAATGGTGTCAGAACCAGGGCTATCGCTCAATGCAAGTCATTTCGATCTACGGTTTCCACAGATCAATTTATAAGCAAAAATGGCAGTCATAACCGGTACCAGAACCACGCAGGTCCCCTAAACAGAGCTTCAAATCAAATCAAATCAAAATGTATTTGCCACATGCGCCGAATACAACAGGTGTAGACATTACAGTGAAATGTTTACTTACAAGCCCTTTACCAACAATGCATTTTTTAAAAGATTTTTTTTTTTTTTTTTAAGTGTTAAGTAAAAAAAAATTGAAGCAAATAACTAAAGAGCAGCAGTAAAATAAAATAACAGTAGGGAGGCTATATACAGGGGGGTACCGGTGCAGAGTCAATGTGCGGGGACACCGGCTAGTCGAGGTAATTGAGGTAATATGTACATGTGGGTAGAGATAAAGTGACTATGCATAAATAATAAACAGAGTAGCAGCAGCGTAAAAGAGGGGGGTGGGGGTTGGGGGGCAGTGCAAATAGTCCGGGTGGCAATGATTAGCTGTTCAGGAGTCTTATGGCTTGGGGGTAGAAGCTGTTGAGAAGCCTTTTGGACATAGACTTGGCGCTCCGGTACCGCTTACCGTGCGGTAGTAGAGAGAACAGTCTATGACGAGGTTGGCTGGAGTCTTTGACAATTTTGAGGGCCTTCCTCTGACACTGCCTGGTATATAGGTCCTGGATGGCAGGAAGCTTGGCCCCAGTGATGTACTGGGCCATACGCACCACCCTCTGTAGTGCCTTGCGGTCAGAGGCCGAGCAGTTGCCATACCAGGCGGTGATGCAACCAGTCAGGATGCTCTCGATGGTGCAGCTGTAGAACTTTTTGAGGATCTGAGGACCCAAATGTTTTCAGTCTCCTGAGGGGGAATAGGCTTTGTCGTGCCCTCTACACGACTGTCTTGGTGTGTTTGGACCATGATAGTTCGTTGGTGATGTGGACACCAAGGAACTTGAAGCTCTCAATCTGTTCCACTACAGCCCCGTCGATGAGAATGGGGGCGTGCTCAGTCCTCTTTTTTTTCCTGTAGTCCACAATCATCTCCTTTGTCTTGGTCACGTTGAGGGAGAGGTTGTTGTCCTGGCACCACCCTATAGGCTGTCTCATCGTTGTCGGTGATCAGGCCTACCACTGTTGTGTCGTCAGCAAACTTAATGATGGAGTTGGAGTCGTGCCTGGCCATGCAGTCATGGGTGAACAGGGAGTACAGAAGGGGACTGAGCATGCACCCCTGAGGGGCCCCCGTGTTGTTACCTACCCTTACCACCTGGGGGCGGCCCGTCATGAAGTCCAGGATTCAGTTGCAGAGGGAGGTGTTTAGTCCCAGGATTCTTAGCTTAGTGATGAGCTTTGAGGGCACTATGCTGTTGAATGCTGAGCTGTAGTCAAGTCAATGAACAGCATTCTCCCATAGGTGTTCCTCTTGTCCAGGTGGGAAAGGGCAGTGTGGAGTGCAATAGAGATTGCATCATCTGTGGATCTGTTGGGGCGGTATACAAATTGGAGTGGGTCTAGGGTTTCTGGGATAATGCTGTTGATGTGAGCCATGACCAGCCTTTCAAAGCACTTCATGGCTACAGACGTCAGTGCTACGGGTCGGTAGTCATTTAGGCAGGTTATCTGAGAGTCCTTGGGCACGGGGACTATGGTGGTCTGCTTGAAAC
Source organism: Coregonus lavaretus (assembly GCF_964263955.1). Lineage (NCBI taxonomy): Eukaryota > Metazoa > Chordata > Actinopteri > Salmoniformes > Salmonidae > Coregonus > Coregonus lavaretus. The sequence continues at coordinate 42,215,867 of NC_139994.1, forward strand.
ATGTTGGTATTACAGATTCAGTCAGGGACATGTTTTTAAAATGTCAGTGAAGACACTTGCCAGTTGGTCAGCACATGCTCGGAGTACACGTCCTGGTAATCCGTCTGGCCCTGCGGCCTTGTGAATGTTGAACTGCTTAAAAGTCTTACTCACATCGGCTACGGAGAGCATGATCAAATAGTCATCCGGAACAGCTGGTGTTCTCATGCATGCTTCAGTGTTGCTTGCCTAGAAGTGATTTAGCTCGTCTGGTAGGCTTGTGTCACTGGGCAGCTTGTGGCTGTGCATCCCTTTGTAGTCTGTAAAAGTTTTCAAGCCCTGCCACATCCGACGAGCGTCAGAGCCGTTGTAGTACGATTCAATCTTAGTCCGATATTGACGCTTTGCCTGTTTGATGGTTCGTCGGAGGGCATAGCGGGATTTCTTATAAGCGTCCGGGTTAGAGTCCCGCTCCTTGAAAGTGGCAGCTCTACCCTTTAGCTCAGTGCGGATGTTGCCTGTAATCCATGGCTTCTGGTTGGGGTATGTACGTACGGTCACTGTGGTGACGACGTCATCAATGCACTTATTGATGAAGCCAGTGACTGATGTGGTGTACTCCTCAATGCTATCTGAAGAATCCCGGAACATATTCCAGTCTGTGCTAGCAAAACAGTCCTGTAGCTTAGCATCTGCGTCATCTGACCACTTTTTTATTTACAGAGTCACTGATGCTTCCTGCTTTAGTTTTTGCTTACAAGCAGATAATCAGGAGGATAGAGTTATGGTCAGATTTGCCAAATGCAGGGTAGAAATTAGGTAGAATGGATTTAAGTTTCCCTGCATTAAAGTCCCTGACCACTAGGAGCGCTGCCTCTGGATGAGCGTTTTCCTGTTTACCAATGGCCTTATACAGCTCATTGAGTGCAACTTAATGCCAGCCTCAGTTTGTGGTGGTAAATAGACAGCTACGAAAAATATAGATTAAAAGTCTCTTGGTAAATAGTGTGGTCTACAGCTTATCATGAGATACTCTACCTCAGGCGAGCAAAACCTTGAGACTTCCTTAGTATTAGAATTTTAATGGACATTTTGCTAGCAAGCTGTTGCTAACTAGTTTGTCCTGGGAGATCATTGGGATGTTATTTTACCTGCATATGGTCCTCTTTTTAACTGGTTCTTTGTAGAATTTTGGCCCAGAATCATACAAAATCGTGTGTTTCTCTACTCTTATGATTAATCTACAGATAACAAGGAAAACCTAGTTAGTTTTTAGTTAGTAACATATCTCTCCCTGTTTGTCTTTCAAGCATCCACTTGGGTTTGTATATGGAGGCCTTGAAAGGGATGAGGGTGGAGAAGGAGAGTGTAGCCGATAAAGGACTCTGGGCGAAGGAAGAAGCCCAGGTAGGAGAGGATCAACGGCAAAGCCGAAGGTCCCGGTCACGAGGAGAGCCTGAGAGGCAGCCCCAAGAAAATGTTTGGGGGGGCTAAAGGGGTGGTTGGGGATCGAGAGAGAAGAGCCCCGACCATTGCACCCGTGGGGGTTCCAGGTGGAGTCCCTACGACCATGGGAGCAGGAGTGGGAGCAGTTTTACATAGAGGAGTCGGAGGAAGACGACGATGAATTTCTGTTCCCTCACTCGTGGGGGCTCCCGGAGGAGTCCTCACTGGAGGGGGATTGGCGGTGTAGAGAGAAGGACTGGAACAGTCGTACATCTCCAATGTCAGTTCCCAGCCCGGTAAGCCCCGTACCTGCTTCTCGCACCAAACCAGTGGTGCGCGTATCCAGTCCAGTATGGCCCGTACCTGCTCCCCGCACCAAACCAGTGGTGCGTGTCGCCAGCCCGGTACGCCCCGTACCTGCTCCCCGCACCAAACCAGTGGTGCGTGTATCCAGTCCGGTACAGCCCGTACCTGCTCCCCGCACCAAACCAGTGGTGCGTGTCACCAACCCAGTACGCCCCGTACCTGCTCACCGCACCAAACCAGTGGTGCGCGTATCCAGTCCAGTACGGCCCGTACCTTCTCCCCGCACCAAACCAGTGGTGCGTGTCGCCAGCCCGGTACGCCCCGTACCTGCTCCCCGCACCAAACCAGTGGTGTGCGTATCCAGTCCAGTACGGCCCGTACCTGCTCCCTGCACCAAACCAGTGGTGCTTATCGCCAGCCCGGTACGGCCAGTACCTGCTCCCCACACCAAACCAGTGGTGCGCGTATCCAGTCCAGTACGGCCGTACCTACTCCCCGCACCAAACCAGTGGTGCGTGTCGCCAGCCCGGTACGCCCCGTACCTGCTCCCCGCACCAAACCAGCGGTGTGCGTATCCAGTCCGGTACGGCCCGTACCTGCTCCCCGCACCAAACCAGTGGTGCGTGTCTCCAGTCCGGCACGACCCGTGCCTGCTCCTCGCACCAGACCAGTGGTGCGTGTTCCTAGTCCAACTCCGGTCAGCGGCTCCACTCCGGAGCTAGAGCAGTCCGCTCCACCGGTGCCCAGTCCTCCGGAGCTAGGGCAGTCCATTCCACCGGTGCCCAGTCCAGCTCCGGTCAGCGGCTCCACTCCGGAGCCAGAGCAGTCTGCTCCACCGGTGCCTAGTCCAGCTCCGGTCAGCGGCTCCACGCCGGAGCTAGAGCAGTCCGCTCCACCGGGGTCCAGTTCAGCTCCGGTCAGTGGCTCCACTCCGGAACCAGAGCATTCCGCTCCACCGATGCCCAGTCCAGCTCCGGTCAGAGGTTCCACTCCGGAGCCAGGGCAGTCCGCTCCACTGGTGCCCAGTCCAGCTCTGGTCAGCGGCTCCACTCCGGAGCCAGAGCAGTCTGCTCCACCGGTGCCTAGTCCAGCTCCGGTCAGCGGATCCACTTCGGAGCCAGAGTAGTCCGCTCCACCGGGTTCCACTTCAGCTCCGGTCAGCGGCTCCACTCCAGGCCCAGACGTCAGCCCCTCTCCAGGGTCGGGGCCTCTCACACCAGGGTCCAGACAGGGCATGGTGCATCGCGGGAGGATTGCCGATCCAGGCCCAGACCCACTGGGGAGCCAGGCCCAGCCAATCAGAATTAGTTTTTCCCCACTAAAGGGCTTTATTACAGACAGAAACACTCCTCAGTTTCATCAGCTGTCCGGGTGGCTGGTCTTAGACGATCCTACAGGTGAAGAAGCCGGATGTGGAGGTCCTGGGCTGGCATGGTTACATGTGGTCTACGGTTGTGAGGCTGGTTGGACGTGTTGCCAAATTTTCTAAAACGACATTGCAGGCAGATTATGGTAGAGAAATTAACATTAAAGTCTCTGACAAAAGTTCTGGTGGACATTCCTGCAGTCAGCATGCCAATTGCACTCTCAATCAAAAGTTGAGACATCTGTGGCATTGTGTTGTGTGACAAAACTGCACATTTTAGAGTGGCCTTTTATTATCCCCAGCACAAGATGCATCTGTGTAATGACCATGCTGTTTAATCAGCTTCTTGATATGCCACACCTGTCAGGTGGATGGCTTATCTTGGCAAAGGAGAAATGCTCACTAACAGGGATGTAAACCAATTTGTGCACAGGATTTGATAGAAACAAGCTTTTTGTGCGTATGTAACATTTCGGGGATATTTTTGTCACGTTGTATAATGATTTGAAGACAGGCGCAGGAATACATATTAGGGGTTTTATTTACTCCGCCCAACACAAATGGTGTGGGTGTGCTTTGCTGGTGACACTGTCTGTGATTTATTTAAATTTCAGGGCACACTTAACCAGCATGGCTACCACAGCATTCTGTAGCAATACACCATCCCATCTGGTTTGGGCTCAGTGGGACTATCATTTGTTTTTCAACAGGACAATGACCCAAAACACACCTCCAGGCTGTGTAAGGGCTATTTGACCAAGGAGGGTGATGGAGTGCTGCATCAGATGACCTGGCCTCCACAATCACCCGACCTCAACCCAATTGAGATATTTGGGATGAGTTGGACCGCAGAGTGAAGGAAAAGCAGCTAACAAGTGCTCAACATATGTGGGAACTCCTTCAAGACTGTTGGAAAAGCATTCCTCATGAAGCTGGTTGAGAGAATGCCAAGAGTGTGCAAAGCTGTCATCAAAGCAACGGCTGGCTACTTTGAAGAATCTCAAAAAATAAAATATATTTTGATTTGTTTAACACTTTTTTGGTTACTACATGATTCCATATGTGTTATTTCATAGCTTTGATGTCTCACTATTATTCTATAATGTAGAAAATTGTTTAAAAAATAAAGAAAAACATATGGAAACGGTGTAGGTGTGTCCAAACTTTAAGGTATTCAGACCTTTTGACTTTTGCCTAATTTTGTTACGTTACAGCCTTATTCTAAAATGGATTAAAACGTTTATTTCCCCTAATTAATCCACACACAGTACCCCATAATGACAAAGCAAAATTGGTTTTTAGAAATGTTAGCAAATGTATTAAAAATAAAAAACCTGAAATATCACATTTATATAACTTCTCTCTAGAGATTTTAGATCGGTTTCAAGTCCGGGCTCTGGCTGGGCCACTCAAGGACATTCAGAGACTTGTCCCGAAGCTACTCCTGCATTGTCTTGGCTGTGTGCTTAGGGTCGTTGTCTTGTTGGAAGGTGAACCTTCGGCCCAGTCTGAGGTCCTGAGCGCTCTGAAGCGTTTCGCTGTACTTTGCTCTGTTCATCTATCCCTTGATCCTGAGAAGTCTCCCAGTCCCTGCCGCTGAAAAACATCCCCACAGCATGATGCTGCCACCACCATGCTTCACCGTTGGTATGGTGCCAGGTTTCCTCCAGACGTGACACTTGGCATTCAGGCCAAAGAGTTCAATCTTGGTTTCATCAGACCAGAGAATCTTGTTTCCCATGGTCTGAATCCTTTAGGTGCCTTTTGGAAAACTCCAAGTGGGCTCTCATGTGCCTTTCACTGAGTAGTGGTTTCCGTCTATCTACTCTACCATAAAGGCCTGATTGGTGGAGTGCTGCAAAGATGGATGCCTTTCTGTAAGGTTTTCCCATCTCCACAGAGGAACTCTGGAACTATGTCAGAGTGACCATCAGGTTCTTGGTCAGCTCCCTGACCAAGGCCCTTCTCCCCCGATTGCTCAGTTTGGCTGGGCGGCCAACTCTTGGAAGAGTCTTGGTGGTTCCTAACTTCTTCCATTTAAGAATGATGGAGGCCACTGTGTTCTTGGGGACCTTCAATGCTGCAAAAATGTTTTGGTACCCTTCCCCAGATCTGTTCCTCTACAAAGTCCTGTCTTAGAGCTCTACGGACAATTCCTTCGACATCATGGCTTGGTTTTTTCTCTTACATGCACTGTCAACTGTGGAACATTATATACAGTGAGGGAAAAAATAATCTTATCCCCTGCTGATTTTGTACGTTTGTCCACTGACAAAGAAATGATCAGTCTATAATTTTAATGGTAGGTTTATTTGAACAGTGAGAGACCGAATAACATCAAAAAAATCCAGAAAAACACATGTCAAAAATGTTATAAATTGATTTGCATTTTAATGAGGGAAATAAGTATTTGACCCCCTCTCAATCAGAAAGATTTCTGGCTCCCAGGTGTCTTTTAATACAGGTAACGAGCTGAGATTAGGAGCACACTCTTATTGGGAGTGCTCCTAATCTCAGTTTTTTACCTGTATAAAAGACACCTGTCCACAGAAGCAATCAATCAATCAGATTCTAAACTCTCCACCATGGCCAAGACCAAAGAGCTCTCTAAGGATGTCAGGGACAAGATTGTAGACCTACACAAGGCTGGAATGTTCTACAAGACCATCGCCAAGCAGCTTGGTGAGAAGGTGACAACAGTTGGTGAGATTTTTCGCAAATGGAAGAAACACAAAATAACTGTCAATCTCCCTCAGCCTGGGGCTCCATGCAAGACATACCTCGTGGAGTTGCAATGATCATGAGAACGGTGAGGAATCAGCCCAGAACTACACGGGAGGATCTTGTCAATGATCTCAAGGCAGCTGGGACCATAGTCACCAATAAAACAATTGGTAACACACTACGCTGTGAAGGACTGAAATCCTGCAGCGCCCGCAAGGTCCCCCTGCTCAAGAAAGCACATATACAGGCCCGTCTGAAGTTTGCCAATGAACATCTGAATGATTCAGAGGAGAACTTGGTGAAAGTGTTTTGGTCAGATGAGACCAAAATCGAGCTCTTTGCCATCAACTCAACTCGTTGTGTTTGGAGGAGGAGGAATGCTGCCTATGACCCCAAGAACACCATCCCCACCGTCAAACATGGAGGTGGAAACATTATGCTTTGGGGGTGTTCTTCTGCTAAGGGGACAGGACAACTTCAATGCATCAAAGGGACAATGGACGGGGCCATGTACCGTCAAATCTTGGGTGAGAACCTCCTTCCCTCAGCCAGGGCATTGAAAATGGGTCGTGGATGGGGATTCCAGCATGACAATGACCCAAAACACACGCCCAAGGCAACAAAGGAGTGGCTCAAGAAGAAGCACATTAAGGTGCTAGGGTGGCCTAGCCAATCTCCAGACCTTAATCCCATAGAAAATCTGTGGAGGGAGCTGAAGGTTCGAGTTGCCAAACGTCAGCCTCAAAACCTTAATGACTTGGAGAAGATCTGCAAAGAGGAGTGGGACAAAACCCTCCTGAGATGTGTGCAGACCTGGTGGCCAACTACAAGAAACGTCTGACCTCTGTGATTTCCAACAAGGGTTTTGTCACCAAGTACTAAGTCATGTTTTGCAGAGGGGTCAAATACTTATTTCCCTCATTAAAATGCAAATCAATTTATAACATTTTTGACATGCGTTTTTCTGGATTTTTTTGTTGTTATTCTGTCTCTCACTGTTCAAATAAACCTACCATTAAAATTATAGACTGATCATGTCTTTGTCAGTGGGCAAAAGTACAAAATCAACAGGGGATCAAATACTTTTTCCCTCACTGTAGACAGGTGTGTGCCTTTTCAAATCATGTCCAATCAATTGAATTTACCACAGGTGGACTCCAATCAAGTTGTAGAAACCTCTCAAGCATGATCAATGGAAACAGGATGCAACTGAGCTCAATTTCGAGTCTCATAGCAAATGGTCTGAATGCTTATGTTACTAAGGTATTTCTGTTGTTTTTTTTATATACATTTGCAGAAATTCCTAAAAACAGTTTTTGCTTTGTCATTATGGGGTATTGTGTGTAGATAGATGAGAAAAAGTTATAATTTAATAAATTTTTGAATAAATCTGTAACGTAAGAAAATGTGGAAAAAGGGAAGGAATACTTTCCGAAAGCATTGTATGTTTGATGTAGAAAAAAAATATTACCATAAAGGCCTGATTGGTGGAGTGCTGCAAAGATGGAACAAAACAGGGAGGGTGTCACGCCCTGGCCTATAGAACTCTAGCTAGTTTGGTCAGGGTGTGAATGTCTAGGTTTGTATTTCTATGTTTGGCCGGGTGTGGTTCCCAATCAGAGGCAGCGGTCGCTCGTTGTCTCTGATTGGGGATCATACATAGGCAGCCAGTTTTCCTGCCTGTGTTGTGGGTTTTTGTTGTGTTCCTGTTTTAGGCTTGTGTGTTAGCCTTTGGACCGTCACAGTTAAGTTTTGTTATTTTGGTTACTGTGTTGTGTGTTTATTCTTTAATAAACATGTACGCCTTTCACGCTGCACCTTGGTCCGTCCCGTTCCTTAACGTACGTGACAGAGGGACCTACCTGAATTTGTCCAATAGAAACTCTCATTTGCATTTTCCATTTGAAGTAAATGGTTTCTGTTGTGAAACGTTTTGCAACAGACGAAACAGTGTAATGATTACACTTCTGGACTCTTGGCATGATGACTTGCTGGAAGTGAACATATTGTCAGTGGGAGATTGTGCTACAGACCTGCAGATTTTTGTCTTGTTGGTATTGTAGGTACTGACAGCAGAAATGTGAGTGTTTTTTCCCAATGCATATTTGTGGACAGTTCATAAACCATAATATAATATATGCAATTAAAAAGACATCCTAATTTGGAACAATGTCACATACCTTCTTTTTCGGCAGTCATCTCACTCAGTTGTTCACTCAAGCCTGGAGGATGTCTGCATTATTCTTATTATTGAACCAATTCCTGCTGCAACAACATAAAGTGGCATTTTTCTAGTGGCATTTTTGTTCCTGTTAGGGAGAGCCATTCAGTAACCAAATGTGGTTATTGTTTTGTATGTTCGCATGTAAAAGACATAATATATATAATAATTATTAACTCGGAGCCAATGAGTGCCATAGTTGGTCCTACATATTTCGAATCTTAACATGACCCATTTTGATGCAGGAGGAAAATAATCCTGCAGCAGTGTGTGCCCTCAGGCCTGGAGGAAAGCAAAAGTTATTCCCTAAGGATAGTAAAGCCCCCTTTACTGGCTCGAATAGCCGACCAATCAGCCTGTTACCAACCCTTTGTAAACTTTTGGAAAATATTGTGTTTGACCAGATACAATGCTATTTTACAGGAAACAAACTGACAACAGACTTTCAGCACGCTTATAGGGAAGGACATTCAACTAGCACATCACTTACACAAATGACTGAAGATTGGCTGAGAGAAATTGATTACCAAATGATTGTGGTGGCTGTTTTGTTAGACTTCAGTGCAGATTTTTGACATTATCAAAACGTATGTGTTATGGCTTTACACCCGCTGCTATATTGTGGATAAAGAGTTATCTGTCTAACAGAACACAGAGGGTGTTCTTTAATGGAAGCCTCTCCAACAAAATATCCAGGTAGGCTCAGGAATTCCCCAGGGCAGCTTTCTAGGCCCCTTACTTTTGAAGAAAAGCCTGTGTGTCTATGTATGCGGATGACTCAATACTATACACGTCAGCTACCACAGCGACTGAAATGACTGCAACACTTAACTAAGAGCTACAGTTAGTTTCAGAATGGGTGGCAAGGAATATGTTAGTCCTAAATATTTCAAAAACTAAAAGCATTGTATTTGGGACAAATCATTCACTAAACCCTAAACCTCAACTAAATCTTATAATGTGGTAATTGAGCAAGTTGAAGAGACTAAACTGCTTGGAGTAACCCTGGATTGTAAATTGTCATCATTAAAACATAATGATACAACAGTAGCTAGGACGGGGAGAAGTCTGTCCATAATAAAGCGCTACTCTGCTTTCTTAACAGCACTATCGACAAGGCAGGTCCTACAGGCCCTAGTTTTGTCGCACCTGGACTACTGTTCAGTCGTGTGGTCAAGTGCCACAAAGAGGGACTTAGGAAAATTGCAATTGGCTCAGAACAGGGCATCACAGCTGGCCCTTGGATGTACATAATATGCATGTCAATCTCTCCTGGCTCAAAGTGGAGGAGAGGTTGACTTTATCACTACTTGTATTTGTGAGAGGTATTGACATGTTGAATGCACCGAGCTGTCTGTTTGAACTACTGGCACACAGCTCGGACACCCATGCATACCCCACAAGACATGCCACCAGAGGTCTCTTCACAGTCCCCAAGTCCAGAACAAACTATGGGAGGCGCACAGTACTACATAGAGCCAGGACTACATGGAACTCTATTCCACATCAAGTAACTCATGCAAGCAGTAAAATTTGATTTTAAAAACTGTTACAAATATACCTTATGGAACAGCGGGACTGTGCAGCAACACAAACATAGGCACAGACACATGCATGCAAACACACAATAACATATGCACTATACACACACGTACACATGGATTTTGTGTTGTAGATATGTGGTAGTAGAGTAGGGGCCTGAGGGCACACAATTAATATGATGTGAAATCTGTTGTGAAAAAAAATGTATTGCTGCCTTAATTTTGCTGGACCCCAGGAAGAGTAGCTGCTGCCTTGGCAGCAGGTAATGGGGATCCATAATAAATACAAATACTCAATATAGCAAAAAAGAGACCATGTTTGTATGCAGCTTTATTAACTTTTTTTCATTGTTTGCAAACTGATATGTGACACTTATTAATGCCAGAATTGACGGGTGATGGGTCGCCACTGGTTATATAGCAGAAAATGAAGGTGAAGAGCAGCTGCAGCTAAACTTCCTTTCAGCCACAGTACACCTTATCACAATCAGCCCCATAATGTAGAGATGAGTACTGCATTATCACTGACAATCGGAAATGGCAGGTAAATGTGCATAAAGAAAATGGAAAATTGTATTTTTGTTTGACAGTAATACATGTTAAAAATGTTTTATTATACAATATATATACAAAAGTAGATGGACATCCCTTCAAATTAGTGGATTCGGCCACACCCGTTGCTGACAGGTGTATAAAATTGAGCACACCGCCATGCAATCTCCATAGACAAACATTGGCCTTACGGAAGAGCTCAGTGACTTTCAACGTGGCACCGTCATAGGATGGCACCTTTGCAATAAATCAGTTTGTCAAATTTCTGCCCTGCTAGAGCTGCCCAGGTCAATTGTAAGTGCTGTTATTGTGAAGTGGAAACGTCTAGGAGCAACAATAGCTCAGCTGCGAAGTGGTAGGCCACACAAGCTCACAGAAGGGACTGCTGAGTGCTGAAATGCGTAGTGCGTAAAAATAATCTGTCCTCGTTTGCAACACTCACTGCCGAGTTCCAAACTGCCCCTGGAAGCAACGTAAGCACAATAACTGTTTGTCAGGATCTTTTTCAACAGGACAATGACCCAACACACCTCCAGGCTGTGTAAGGGCTATTTTACCAAGAAGGAGAGTGATGGAATGCTGCATCAGATGACCTGGCCTCCACAATCCTCCGACCTCAACCCAATTGAGATGGTTTGGGATGAGTCGGAAGGCAGAGTGAAGGAAAAGTAAGTTTGGCGTCGGGTAAGTTTGGCTTTATACATAGCTTGGGCTTTGTCGAGTAAGGCTTAAACTATGTATTTAGATTGTAGTTAGGTATTGTAGGTAGGTATCGTGGGTTGTTGTAGGTAGTTGTAGGTAGTTATTGTATGTAATTATTGTAGGTTAGTATTGTATTTGGCGGTGCCGGGTGTAGCACGAAGCTAGCTAGCTAGCTAACTCACCACCTGGACTAGCTGGCGAGTAGCTATTAGCAACGATATAGTTGTTTCACGCCTGAGAGTGCCTGTAATTACGCCAGCTGGCTGCCTACAATAATTACATACAATAATTGCCTACCATTCAGCTGTTTTCTAACCTCATTGTCTGAACCGTTAACGTTAGGTAGCAAGTGGCTACTGTGCTTGAAAATTAGCAAGCTTGTTGCAACCTGGATAGCTACTTGTAAACAATAGCTGGAACGACCGAGCGAACAGACGCGAACTGGCTGAGTCAATTCAGTGGCTAGCTTTGCACTTGGCTAGCTAACAGTAGCTGCTAGGGGTAAGTCATAACCTACACTTGTGTTTAGTTTTTTACATATTGATAGCCCGAGTCGCTCAAGACATTCGAGACATGGGTGACTAGTTAACATTAGTTTGGCTCTCTCTGTGTGTTCGTGCCGTGAAAGGAGGGGTTCTTCTTTGTCTGAAAGCAATGGCTAGCTAGTTTGCTAACTAACTGGCTGAATAAGTTGACGACGGACTCGCTCAAGCTGTCGGGACTAACCCACAACGTTAGACACGGACACGAACGATCTGCTTGTGTGTTGATACACTGGTGGTTGTTGTGGCTGAGTATTGGCGCTAAACCCTGCTGTTGGAGACCGGCATGCTAGCTGGCTGTGGCGTCTTATGACGAGGTGCCCAGACGTTTTTCACGGAATAATACTGCACCTAGTTAGCTAGCTGAACAAACTAGGTTAGTCTATTCCTAGAAAACATTGAACCGCTGTAGTTTACAACAATTATAGTTTCTGAGGTGGAAGTTGGGAGAGTTATATTTGGGAGTTGTGGTGAGGGAGGCCCCGCTCTCTCCTTTCCCAGATGTTTAGTTCATTTTATTCCGATCTCCTCTGCATTATTGTAGCCATCTGCTGCAGCCTGTCAACTATGCCTCTGCCTATCCCTGTTCTCTCCTCTCCGCACAGGCTACACAAACGCCTCACACCGCGTAACTGCTGCCTCTCTAACCTGGTGGTCCCTGCACGCACGACCCACGTGGAGTTCCAGGTCTCAGGCAGCCTCTGGAACTGCCGTTCTGCTGCCAACAAGGCAGACTTCATCCCAGCCTATGCTACCCTCCAGTCCCTCGACTTCTTGGCGCTGACGGAAACATGGATTACCACTGAAAACACTGCTACTCCTGCTGCTCTCTCCTCGTCTGACCATGTGTTCTCGCATACCCCGAGAGCATCTGGTCAGCGGGGTGGTGGCACAGGAATCCTCATCTCTCCCAAGTGGACATTCTCAATTTTTCCCCTGACCCATCTGTCTGTCTCCTCATTTGAATTCCATGCTGTCACAGTCACTAGCCCATTTAAGCTTAATATCCTTGTCATCTATCGCCCTCCAGGTTCCCTTGGAGAGTTCATCAATGAGCTTGACGCCTTGATAAGTTCCTTTCCTGAGGATGGCTCACCCCTCACAGTTCTGGGGGATTTCAACCTCCCTACGTCTACATTTGACTAATTTCTCTCTGCCTCCTTCTTTCCACTCCTCTCCTCTTTTGACCTCACCCTCTCACCGTCCCCCCCTACTCACAAGGCAGGCAATACGCTTGACCTCATCTTTACTAGATGCTGTTCTTCTACTAATCTCACTGCAACTCCCCTCCAAGTCTCCAACCACTACTTTGTATCCTTTTCTCTCTCCCTCTCCTCCAACACTACTCACTCTGCCCCTACACAGATGGTAATGCGCCGTCGCAACCTTCCCTCTCTCTCCCGCTACTCTCTCCTCTTCCATCCTATCATCTCTTCCCTCTGCTCAATCCTTCTCCCTCCAATCTCCTGATTCTTCTCGGTCCTCCCCTCCAGCTCCGTGGCTTGATGACTCATTGCGAGCTCACAGAACAGAGCTCCGGGCAGCTGAGCGGAAATGGAAGAAAACTAGACTCCCTGCAGACCTGGCATCTTTTCACTCCCTCCTCTCTACATTTTCTTCATCTGTTTCTGCTGCTAAGGCCACTTTCTACCACTCTAAATTCCAAGCATCCGCCTCTAACCCTAGGAAGCTCTTTGCCACATTCTCCTCCCTACTGAATCACCCCCCCCCCCCCCTCCTCCCTCTCTGTGGATGACTTCGTCAACCATTTTGAAAAGAAGGTTGACGACATCCGATCCTCGTTTGTTAAGTCAAATGACACTGCTGGTCCTGCTCACACTGCCCTACCCTATGCTTTGACTTCTTTCTCCCCTCTCTCTCCAGATAAAATCTTGCGACTTGTGACGGCAGGCCGCCCAACAACCTGCCCGCTTGACCCTATCCCCTCCTCTCTTCTCCAGACCATCTCCGGTGACCTTCTCCCTTACCTCACCTCGCTGATCAACTCATCCTTGACCGCTGGCTATGTCCCTTCCGTCTTCAAGAGAGCGAGAGTTGCACCCCTTCTCAAAAAAACCAACACTCGATCCCTCTGATGTCAACAACTACAGACCAGTATCCCTTCTTTCTTTTCTCTCCAAAACTATTGAGCGTGCCGTCTTTAGCCAACTCTCTTGCTATCTCTCTCAGAATGACCTTCTTGATCCAAACCAGTCAGGTTTCAAGACTGGTCATTCAACTGAGACTGCTCTTCTCTGTGTCACAGAGGCTCTCCGCACTGCTAAAGCTAACTCTCTCTCCACAACTAGAATCCCTCCACAGCCTCATAGAGGATCTAGATACATTTTCTAACCTCTCTGGATTAAAACCAAATTATGACAAATGTACTATATTACGTATTGGATCACTAAAAAATACAATTTTTACATTACCATGTAGTTTACCAATAAAATGGTCTGATGGTGATGTGGATATACTCGGAATACATATCCCAAAGGAAATAAATGATCTCACTTCAATAAATTTTAATACGAACGGCAAGCCAGACAAAATTAAAAGAGCATATTTATATAATGAATATGAATTCGGAGGACAGAAATTATTAAATATTAAAGCATTAGACCTATCACTAAAATCTTCAGTCATCCAAAAGTTATACTTAAATCCGAACTGGTTCTCAAGCAAATTAGTAAGATTGTCTCACCCACTGTTCAAGAAAGGCCTTTTTCCCTTTATTCAGATTACAACCTCTCACTTTCAGTTATTTGAAAAGGAAATAATCTCCCAAATGTCACTATTTCTAAAACAAGCCATAGAAAGTTGGTTGCAATTTCAATTTAATCCTCCAGAAACGACAGAACAGATAATGCAACAAATATTGTGGTTAAATTCAAATATACTAATTGACAAAAAACCTTTATTTTTTGACAGAATGTTTAAAAAAGGTATAATCTTCGTAAATGATATCATCGGTAGGACTGGTGGAGTTATGTCGCACATGCAGCTAACAAAAACATATGGAAATGTCTGCTCTACCCAAAATTACAACCAAATAATTGCAGCCTTACCGCAAAAGTGGAAGAGGAAAGTTGAAGGGGGAGAAAGTAAGGAACTTGTCTGTCGGCCTTGCATTAAAGAACATAATTGGTTAAGGAAAACTGTGATAAATAAAAAAGTATATCAGTTTCACTTAAGGACCAAAGGATTGACAGCCGTCCCATATAGATTGCAAAATAGTTGGGAAGAGATCTTTGACGTACCGATCCCATGGCATAGTGTTTATGAACTGACACGCAAAACGACACCGGATTCAAAAATTAGAATCTTTCAATTTAAATTATTATATAAAATTCTTGCTACCAATAGAATGTTATTTATATGGGGGATACAATCTTCCCAGCTCTGCAGATTTTGCTGTGAAGAGATAGAATCATTAGATCATTTGTTTTGGTTCTGTCCATTTGTAGCTTGTTTTTGGACACAGGTCCAGGAATGGCTAAAGGATTGCAATATTTACCTGGAACTAACCTTGCAGATAGCATTACTGGGTGATCTGAAAAGTCATAGTCAATCAATCAATAATATAATAATACTTTTAGCAAAAATGTTTATTTTTAATTCACAATCTGTAGAAGCAATGAGAATAGAAAGGTTCAGAACTTTTGTAAAACATCACAGTACGGTTGAAATATATATGGCAAATAGAAATCCTATATGGATGGTGTTAAGAGATAGATGGGAGGTATTGAATAGAGTTGAAGGATGGGACTAATAACAAATAACAACAAATAATAACAAAGATAGCTAATAATGTAAGCATACTGTGTCCATAATAAGTATATAGGTTGTATGTTGGGAGCTTTTGGGAAAGAGCACAGTTAGAAAGATATGGCATTTAGAAGCAAACCGGATGGACATCATGAAAATGATCGGAGAGGTTGAGAGTAGAAGTAGTTCAGGAGCAAAAAAATAAATAAATATATATATATATATATATATATATATATATATAGATATAGAATTATTGTAAAATTAACTCTGTCCATAAGGTGTAGATAGTAAGTATAGACCGGAAGTAGAGGCCTGGGCGTTGTTGTTCACTAATTTACTCCAAGTAGGGAAAGGATGGTGGGGTTGAAAAGTAATAAAGGGGAATATATATATAAAAAAAAAAAAAAAACATGGGGGATTGGAAGTGATGCAGACAATTACATTGATAGAAGATACAATCTATCTGCAATATTAAGCTGATCCATCCCCCCTAAAAAAAAAAAAAAGAAAAAAAAAAGAAGAAAAAAACTCTCTCTCCTCTGCTCTTGTCCTTCTAGACCTGTCTGCTGCCTTTGATACTGTGAACCATCAGATCCTCCTCTCCACCCTCTCCGAGCTGGGCATCTCCGGCGCGGCTCACTCTTGGATTGCGTCCTACCTGACCGGTTGCTCCTACCAAGTGGCGTGGCGAGAAGCTGTCTCCGCACCACGTGCTCTCACCACTGGTGTCCCCCAGGGCTCAGTTCTAGGCCCTCTCCTATTCTCGCTATACACCAAGTCACTTGGCTCTGTCATATCCTCACATGGCCTCTCCTATCATTGCTACGCTGACGACACACAACTAATCTTCTCCTTTCCCCCTTCTGATAACCAGGTGGCGAATCGCATCTCTGCATGTCTGGCAGACATATCAGTATGGATGACGGATCACCACCTCAAGCTGAACCTCGGCAAGACAGAGCTGCTCTTCCTCCCGGGGAAGGACTGCCCGTTCCATGATCTTGCCATCACGGTTGACAACTCCGTTGTGTCCTCCTCCCAGAGTGCGAAGAGCCTTGGCGTGACCCTGGACAACACCCTGTCGTTCTCCGCTAACATCAAGGCAGTGACCCGATCCTGTAGGTTCATGCTCTACAACATTCGGAGAGTACGACCCTGCCTTACACAGGAAGCGGCACAGGTCCTAATCCAGGCACTTGTCATCTCCCGTCTGGATTACTGCAACTCGCTGTTGGCTGGGCTCCCTGCCTGTGCCATTAAACCCCTACAACTCATCCAGAATGCCGCAGCCCGTCTGGTGTTCAACCTTCCCAAGTTCTCTCACGTCACCCCGCTCCTCCGCACACTCCACTGGCTTCCAGTTGAAGCTCGCATCTGCTACAAGACCATGGTGCTTGCCTACGGAGCTGTGAGGGGAACGGCACCTCCGTACCTTAAGGCTCTGATCAGTCCCTACACCCAAACGAGGGCACTGCGTTCATCCCCCTCTGGCCTGCTGGCTCCCCTACCTCTGCGGAAGCATAGTTCCCGCTCAGCCCAGTCAAAACTGTTCGCTGCTCTGGCACCCCAATGGTGGAACAAGCTCCCTCACGACGCCAGGACAGCGGAGTCACTCACCACCTTCCGGAGACATTTGAAATCCCACCTCTTTAAGGAATACCTGGGATAGGATAAAGTAATCCTTACATTTTAGTCATTTAGTAGACGCTCTTATCCAGAGCGACTTACAGTTAGTGAGTGCATACCTTTTTCATACTAATGCCAATGATTTTGGAATGAGATGTTCGACGAGCAGGTGTCCACATACTTTTGGTCATGTAGTGTAGTGTACCTTGTTGTGTACCTTGTTACATTTGATAGTACCGGTACAAAAAAAAAAGTATATTGAAAATTTTATCAAATTATGGTATCGTGAGACTACTGACGTTTCGGTATATAGCAACCCTAATGTACACATGCCCCCGAGAAGTGGGGCACATTTACAGTAGTGTTGCACGGTAGTACTGTGATACCACAATTTGACAAAATGTTCAACATGACATTTTTTGTTGCCCTTCTTTATCAGGTTCAGCAAGGTTGGAGCAGGTTTCAGTGACTGCACCCTGTGTTCTGTCCAAAATGTGTGTCCTTTTGTGTGTGCATCTCATGTGCAAATTATGGTATTGTGATACTACTGAAGTTTCGGCATACCATGCAATACTACTGTACACGTACCCCCGAAAAGGGTGTGGTGGAGACCCACAAACTTTTCAGGGCACATTTACAGTATTGTTGCACGGTATACTAAAACTGTGTGTTGGTTGAATTAAACTACCTTGGTATTTTAAAAAAAATATATGTTTTATGATGGATCCCCATAATTACACTTCCTGGGGTCCAGCAAAATTTAGGCAGTTATACATTTAAAAAAACTTTACAATACATTCATAACAGTTCGTGCTGCAACGTCTCTCTCTGTCACTAACTCTCTCCTCAGGCAACAACCCGACTTGCACTGGCAGCCTTTAGCCATTAGGCCAACATTTTAATTGACAATGTTGGGATTTTTGATAATTAATAAAATATGGATTTTAACATTATGCCTCTGGTGCATTTATTCATCACTAACAGGAAAGACAAGTTTAAGCATAGTGATTGTTTCACATTTGGATGTGTTGAGTAATTATTGCATATGAACTTAATTAAACAGTATTTTATTTAGATAGTTCCAATTCATATCTACAGAGTTACTAGAGTGTTAGTGAATGTACTGAACATGCTCAACAGTTTATACATATTTGACCATCAACTAAAATCAACTTGTGTTTCACTTTATTTGGATAGTCCCAAATTATATTCAGATAGTTACTAGAATGACAACAAATATGCTGTTAAGTTGTTACTGATATGCAGTTGAGATGCTGCTGATAGTTTCCTGATTGATTGATCATCTGTAGATGTGCTTGGCATTTGGGCTTGGAATGTGTGTTGAAATAGTACTGACAGCCTAAGATATGCTGTTGAAATGATACTGATAGTCTACAGATGGTTTGTTGAACAACTGTAGCTGGACTTCAGACACTTTCTTGTTGAAAGTCAACAGACATGCAGTTGACATGTTACTGATAGTCTGTAGATCGTCTGTAGAGCATCAACATATGGATTATCCAAATAAAGTGTTACCAATTCACTTCTAGGGTGAGTCCCAGAGATATAGATTGTTCTGATATGGTAGCCAGTTCATTTATATACACTGAACAAAAATATAAACGCAACATGGTACAATTTCAACGATTGTACTGAGCTACAGTTCATATAAGGAAATCAATCATTAGGCCCTAATCTTTGGATTTCACATGACTGGGAATACAGATATGCATCTGTTGGTCACAAATACCTTTAAAAAAGTGTAGGGGCGTGGATCAGAAAACCAGTCAGTATCTGGTGTGACCACCATTTGCCTCATGCAGCGTGACACATCTCCTTCGCATAAAGTTGATCAGGCTGTTGATTGTGTGGCCTGTGGAATGTTGTCCCACTCCTCTTCAATGGCTGTGCGAAGTTGCTGGATATTGGCAGGAACTGGAACACGCTGTCGTACACGTCGATCCAGAGCATCATAAACATGCTCAATGGGTGACATCTCTGGTGAGTATGCAGGCCATGGAAGAACTGGGACATTTTCAGCTTTCAGGAATTGTGTACAGATCCTTGCGACGTGGGACCGTGCATTATCATGCTGAAACATGAGGCGATGGCGGCGGATGAATGGAACGACAATGGGCCTCAGGATCTCGTCACGGTATCTCTGTGCATTCAAATTGCCATCGATAAAATGTGTTTGTTGTCCGTAGCGCACGCCTTCCCATACCATAACCCCACAGTCACCATGGGGCATTCTGTTCACAACGTTGACATCAGCAAACCGCTCGCCCACACCACACCATGCATGTGGTCTGCAGTTGTGAGGCCGTTTGGACGTACTGCCAAATTATCTACAACGAAGTTGTAGGTGGCTTATGGTAGAGAAATTTACATTAAATTCTCTGGCAACAGCTCTGGTGGACATTCCTGCATTACAGCATGCCAATTGCACGCTCCCTCAACACTTGAGACATCTGTGGCATTGTGTATTGTGGCCTTTTATTGTCCCCAGAACATGGTGCACCTGTGTAATGATTGTGCTGTTTAATCAGCTTCTTGATATTATCTTGGCAAAGGAGAAATGCTCACTAACAGGGATATAAACACATTTGTGCATAACATTTTTGTGAGTATGTGTCACGGATTCTGCCGAGGCTGCTCCTCCTCCTGGCTCGGGCAGGCTTCGGCGTTCGTCGTCCCCGGAGTACTAGCTGCCACCGTTGGATGTTTTCGATAGTTGTTTGGTCTAGTCTTGTGTGTGCACCTGTTTCGTATTGAGTATTGATTATGTCACCTATAAGTTTCCCTTTTGGTTTGTTTGCAGTTGTGTGTAATTGTCCGCTTGTCCGTTCGGTGTCTCATGTATGTTTAGTGTTTACGCGTGTGTGCGTAATCGTTCGCCTCCTTTGTTTTTGAGGCCTTTATTTTCCCTGTGCTTTATTGAGTAAAGACATTTTGGATTGAACCTCCTTGTCCTGCGCTTGACTCCACCACTGCATCCACATCCGAACTCTGACAGAATTACACACCAGTCAGCAGGAGCAGCGGCGGCGCCCGAGTCGCTGGAGGATCGGCTCAGCTGCCAGGACGCCAGGATCCAGCAACTCGGGTCAGCCATGCAAGAGGTGATGACCACCCTGCGCCGATGGGAGAGAGGAGGAGTGCCCACACCTCCTCCTACCGTACCACCACCATCGGCCAGTCCTCTCATACCAGCACCGGAATCCAGTGGGATTCGGCTCTCGCTCCCGAGGGCGTATGATGGCACCGCAGCCGGGTGTCAGGGGTTCCTCCTACAGGTGGAACTCTACCTGGCTACCATACACCCGGCGCCCTCGGGATACGAGAGCGTTTCCGCCCTCATCTCCTGTCTCTCCGGCAAGGCGTTGGAGTGGGCCAACGCCGAATGGAGGGGAATAGACGCCGCCACCATCACCTACGCGGTTCTCCCGCCGCTTCAGGGCGGTTTTCGATCATCCACCTGAGGGTAAAGCGGCGGGGGAGCGTCTGTTCCACCCCCGACAGGGGAAGAGGAGCGCACAGGAGTTCGCCCTGGATTTCCGGACTCTAGCGGCGGATGCGGGGTGGAATGAGAGGGCCCTCATCGACCCCTACCGGTGTAGCCTGCGTGAGGACGTTCGTCGAGAGCTGGCCTGCAGGGACACCAATCTATCCTTCAACCAGTTGGTGGACATGTCCATCCGTCTAGATACCCTGCTGGCCACCCGCGGACGTCCCGAGTTGGGGCCGTCCATTCCATCCTCCAGCGCCTCCGAGCCGATCCCTATGGAGCTCGGAGGTGCTGGCGCTAGATGGAGGAGGAGGAGAGAGAGCCCGAGGGAGGCCGTCCCCTGCACCAGCTGTGGCCGTGGAGGACACACTGCGGATAGGTGCTGGGGAGGGTCTCCGAGGAATCGAGGCAACAGGTTGCGCACTGGGGAGTCATTTCAGGTGAGTAGGCGCTCCACTCACCCAGAGCTCTCTGTTGTTCACTTTTGTATACCTGTGGTATTTCCTCAGGTTGCATCTCATTCCCAGCATAAGGCGCTAGTCGATTCAGGCGCAGCTGGGAATTTTATTGACCGGCAATTTTGTTCTAAGTTAGGGATTCCCTTCCTGCCCGTTGATGCACCCTTTCCTATCCATGCCCTAGATAGCCGCCCGTTGGGATCTGGGTTGATTAGGGAGGTCACAGCGCCACTAAAGATGAAGACGCAGGGGGGTCATGAGGAGATTATCCAGTTGTACCTCATCGACTCTCCTGCGTATCCCATGGTGCTGGGGCTTCCTTGGTTAGTCACCCATGACCCCACTATTTCGTGGCAACAGAGGGCTCTCAAGGAATGGTCTGGCCAGTGTGTTGGGCGATGTTTAGGTGTTTCCGTTGGGGCGACCACGGTGGAGAGTCCGAACCAAGTGCCCGCAATGCACATTCCCCCTGAGTATGAGGATTTGGCTCTTGTGTTCAGTAAGATGAGGGCGACGCGATTGCCACCTCATAGACAGGGAGATTGTGCGATAAACATCCAGACAGGTGCGGCACTTCCGCGGAGCCATGTGTATCCTCTGTCTCAAGAGGAGACGGCGGCTATGGAAACATACATAGCTGAGTCCCTGAGACAAGGATACATACGGCCTTCCACTTCCCCTGCGTCCTCAAGTTTCTTTTTTGTGAAGAGGAAGGACGGGGGTTTGCGCCCGTGTATTGATTATCGTATTCTCAATCAGATTACGGTGAAGTACAGTTACCCTCTACCTCTGATTGCGAGTATGACTGAATCATTACGCAGAGCGCGTTTCTTCACAAAACTGGATCTCAGGAGCGCTTATAACTTGGTGTGCATTAGGGAGGGGGATGAATGGAAGACGGCATTTAGTACTACCTCAGGTCATTATGAGTATCTTGTCATGCCATACGGGTTAATGAATGCTCCTTCAGTCTTCCAATCATTTGTGGACGAGATCTTCCGGGACCTGCATGGGCAGGGAGTGGTAGTGTACATTGACGACATCCTAGTGTACTCTGCTACACGAGCCGAGCATGTAGCCCTAGTGCGGCGAGTGTTGGGTAGGCTGTTGGAGCATGACTTGTATGTCAAGGCAGAGAAATGTCTGTTTTTCCAGGAGTCCATCTCCTTTTTGGGTCATCGGTTGTCCGCGTCAGGGGTGAAGATGGAGATTGACCGTGTGTCCGCCGTACGTAACTGGCAAACCCCAACCACTGTGAAAGAGGTGCAGCAGTTTTTGGGTTTTGCCAATTACTACCGGAGGTTTATCCAGGGTTTTGGACAGGTAGCAGCTCCCATTACTTCCCTGCTGAAGGGGGGCCCGGTGCGTTTGCAATGGTCGGCTGAGGCGGACAGGGCGTTTTGTAAACTGAAGGACCTGTTCACCTCGGCTCCGGTGCTGGCGCACCCGGACCCCGCTTTAGCGTTCCAGGTAGAGGTGGACGCGTCAGAGGCCGGTATTGGGGCAGTACTGTCGCAATGCTCAGGCACGCCACCTAAGCTCCGTCCCTGTGCGTTTTACTCTAAGAAGCTCAGCCCGGCGGAGCGTAATTATGACATAGGGGACAGGGAGCTGTTAGCCGTGGTTCAAGCCCTAAATGTGTGGAGGCATTGGCTTGAGGGGGCTCAACACCCTTTTCTCATTCTGACCGACCATCGTAACCTGGAGTACATCCGGGCAGCTAGGAGATTGAACCCTCGGCAGGCTAGGTGGAACATGTTCCTGACCCGGTTTGTTTTTAAGATCACGTACATCCCAGGGTCCCAGAACGGTAAGGCAGACGCCCTGTCCCGGCGGTATGACACAGAGGAGAGGTCCATTGAGCCCACTCCCATACTGCCGGAGTCTTGTCTGGTGGCACCGGTGGTATGGGAGGTCGATGCGGAAATTGAGCGGGCGTTACGCACCGACCCTACTCCCCCAGAGTGTCCAGTGCGTCGGACGTACGTGCCGCTCGAGGTCCGTGATCGACTCATTTATTGGGCTCATACGTCACCCTCCTCTGGACATCCAGGTATTGGCCGGACAGTGCACTGCCTTAGTGTTAAATACTGGTGGCCAACATTGGCTAAGGACATGAGGGTTTATGTCTCCTCCTGCTCAGTGTGCGCCCAGTGTAAGGCGCCTAGACACCTGCCCAGAGGGAAGTTACAACCCCTGCCCGTTCCACAACGGCCGTGGTCTCACCTCTCGGTGGACTTTGTCACGGACCTTCCCCCCTCCCAGGGGAACACCACTATTCTGGTCGTTGTGGATCGGTTCTCTAAGGCCTGTCGTCTCATTCCTATGCCGGGTCTCCCGACTGCCCTACAGACCGCTGAGGCTTTGTTCACTCACATCTTCCGGCACTACGGGGTTCCCGAGGATATAGTGTCTGATCGGGGTCCCCAGTTCTAGAGTCTGGAGGGCGTTCATGGAACGCTTGGGGGTCTCGGTTAGCCTTACCTCGGGTTACCACCCGGAGAGTAATGGGCAGGGGGAGAGAGTAAACCAGGATGTGGGTAGGTTTCTGAGATCGTATTGCCAGGGCTGGCCGGAGGAGTGGTCGGGGTATATCCCCTGGGCAGAGATGGCTCAGAACTCTCTCCGCCACTCCTCTACTAACCTGACCCCTTTTCAGTGTGTGTTGGGTTATCAGCCGGTTCTGGCACCATGGCATCAGAGCCAGATCGAGGCTCCTGCGGTGGATGAGTGGTTTCGGCGCTCGGAGGAGACGTGGAACGCTGCCCACGTCCATCTGCAGCGGGCCATCCGCAGGCAGAAGGCGAGCGCCGACCTCCACCGCGGTGAGGGCCCAGTCTACGCCCCGGGAGATCGAGTCTGGCTCTCGACTCGAAACCTGCCCCTTCGCCTACCCTGCCGGAAGCTTGGTCTGCGGTTTGTAGGGCCATTTAAAGTCCTGAGGAGATTGAATGAGGTGTGTTACAGGTTGCAACTGCCAAATGACTATCGCATTAACCCCTCATTCCATGTGTCTCTCCTCAGGCCGGTGGTAGCTGGTCCACTCCAGGAGAGTGAGATAAGAGAGACCCCTCCGCCCCCACTGGACATCGAGGGGACCCCGGCGTACTCAGTCCGGTCCATCATGGATTCGAGACGTCGGATGGGGGGTCTACAATCTCTCGTGGAGTGGGAGGGGTACGGTCCGGAGGAACGGTGCAGGGTGCCTAGGAGGGACATTCTAGATCCATCCCTCCTGACGGAGTTCCATCGTAGTCATCGTACGCGCCCTGCTCCACGTCCTCCTGGCCGTCCCCGAGGCCGGGGTCGGCGCACGGCTGGTGCCGCGCGTCAAGGGGGGGGTACTGTCACGGATTCTGCCGAGGCTGCTCCTCCTCCTGGCTCAGGCAGGCTTCGGCGTTCGTCGTCCCCGGAGTACTAGCTGCCACCGTTGGATGTTTTCGATAGTTGTTTGGTCTAGTCTTGTGTGTGCACCTGTTTCGTATTGAGTATTGATTATGTCACCTATAAGTTTCCCTTTTGGTTTGTTTGCAGTTGTGTGTAATTGTCCGCTTGTCCGTTCGGTGTCTCGTGTATGTTTAGTGTTTACGCGTGTGTGCGTAATCGTTCGCCTCCTTTGTTTTTGAGGCCTTTGTTTTCCCTGTGCTTTATTGAGTAAAGACATTTTGGATTGAACCTCCTTGTCCTGCGCTTGACTCCACCACTGCATCCACATCCGAACTCTGACAGTATGGAACATTTCTGGGATATTCTATTTCAGCCCATGAAACATGGGACCTACACTTTAAATGTTGCGTTTATATTTTTGTTCAGTGTAAATTAGTGAATACGTTTGGACTAATTTTGCAACCTTGTCTTACTCCTCTGTCCTGACTAAAGAATTGTGTTCTTTTGTTGTTAACTTTTACCCAACATTTGTTTTCCTTATAGATCACATTAATAATATCATAGACCTTGCCTCCTACACCACTTTGAATGAGTTTTTTTTTTTTTCATTTCATATGGAATCAAAGGTTTTTTGAAAGTCTATAAAACAGGCAAATATTTTCCCTTTGCCAGTTTGCTGGACATGTTTTTTAACCAAAGTGTGGAGGGTATATATGCGATCTGTTGTTTGGTGTTTAGGGAGGAATCCAATTTGACTTATGTGTTCACTCAGGAAGGCCTGAATTATGCTACAGAAAACAGTTCCGAAGTTACTACTAACAGAGATGCCTCTATAGGTAAAACGTGTCAACATTTTTTTTTATATGGGTGATAAAGCCTTGGCTCTAGATCTCAGTAAAGTAGCCTACACTCATCAGTAGGTTAAACTGCTTGAGAGTAGCCTCTCTCAGCTTAGGGCTGCTGTGTTTCAGCATCTCTGTTCGAATGCTGTCTGGCCGGTCTTGAGGGCCTTTAATTTATCATTTAGTTTAGACAATGTAAGAATATTGTTCAGCTGGTTTCTTTTGGTCTTTTACTGTTAAGGCCAGGCACCACAGGCCAACATTTTTTATTTTGCTTCCATCTGTCAATTTTCAGATTTTGGGATCTTTTTCAACTAGAATTTCCATACTTTCATAAAATGTACTATTAAATCGGCAATAATTTATATAAATACTTGATTTGTATCATTTTATCCCAACTCCATCATCTATACCTAGCATACATTTTGTTCTTGTTAGCATGTTTCATGTATAACTTCAACCACTATTTTTTTTTTTTACTCTCCATGTTGAATCATTTATCATTCAAAAGCTTTTTTTCCGGAGCATATCATTAGCTAGTCCATACATGGATATATCCTTTCTAGACGTAGTGCTTCGTGCTGAAAGATGAGTAATTTCCGGACATCCGATTGGTTACTGGCATTTAAAGGCCCTTTCCAGCACCTGATTGGTAAAATGCCTCACGCATTTCCTTGTTTGAAAATATCTCCCGCGAAGAATCCCCGTAAAATCTCGAAGAATATACCTACAGTATGTGAATAAAAATAGTTAGCCAGTGCGAGAAAGGCAGTGAATGAAATAAAATATGAGCCCGATTGAGGTAGTGGCAGTAAAGGTAGAGGAGGAAAAGGAGGAAGCCGGCAGCAGCGCGTCAAGACGCAAATTAGTTGAGATGAAGATGACAGCTAGCAGCGATCAAACAGACAGCAGCCAGCCAGCCAACAGTGGCTTTTATTCCACATCACAAATAAACCAACTTGTACATGATTTGATTTGCCCTAAGTGTCTAAACACTGGACTGAAAATCACCATAGACCCCACCAAGCAGGGATTCTGTAATTCTGTCATGATAGAATGTGCACACTGTGAAGGTGATCGTGATGCATTTAGGAGGAGTGTTTACACTTCCTCCAGGCTGCAGGAGTGCTCCAGGGGAGATGTGATATTTGATATAAATGTGAGGATGGTTCTTCTAGCCCACGAACTTGGACTTGGTTATGCAGCTCTAAAGAAAATAAGTCCTAACGATTCCTTCCTTGTGTCTCAGCTTATATCAAAGAGAGTGACAGGTAAATAAAAAGGGAGAGTAGGCCATTATTGTCAGGTGACTTACTGTGTATAAATAATATTTATTTCCTTGCTCCAGCAAATGTATTCTATGTGAATATACAGAGTGATAGGAAAACATAACTATACAATGAGACTGTCACATAGGCCTACAGTGTCATAGGGCTGTAGCCTACTGTGATTACTGAGAAATTATCTTTCCATAAAGTAAATACATGCTGATATGCTAATATTTACATAGTACTGAGGAGGAGTTCAGGGAATGGAAGGATTCACATGCAGACGACTCAGCTCAAAACTTCTCAGGTTCGAGCAAAGCAATGGAGCAGGAAGCAGCTAAACGCATGTGGGCCAGATCAGACAGTCAACACTGCTTTCGTTACACTGAGATGCTCTCAGAAGGTGACAATGCTGCATACAAGGCAGTTGTCAAATTAGATCCCTACCCAGGCATTGAGATGGGGAAACTAGAATGCATCAATCATGCCCACAAGAGGATGGAAACAGCGTTTTTGGAAACTTAGTTCAGAGAAACACCTTGGGGGGAGAGGTGTAGGGAAACTCACTGCACAAAAATGTAAAAGTCTGCAGAGCTATTACAGGGGTGCAATTCTTGATAACCAGGGTGATGTAGAGGGCATGAAGAATACTATCT
Source organism: Coregonus lavaretus (assembly GCF_964263955.1). Lineage (NCBI taxonomy): Eukaryota > Metazoa > Chordata > Actinopteri > Salmoniformes > Salmonidae > Coregonus > Coregonus lavaretus. The sequence continues at coordinate 42,242,762 of NC_139994.1, forward strand.
GGGCTGGTTTTGCCCATTCCATGTCAAGAGACGGAATCTCTAATCACAGTAGATGCTCATGATCTTGGCGCTGGTACCAGCGAGCCCTAGAAAATGGTGAAGATCCACCCAGTCACAAAAACCATACATTTTTAAATAGAGAGGTTGCACAGAAAATGGTACCTGTATATCATAGGATGTCAAATGATAACCTCCTCAAAAGAATGCAGCACTGAGGAACCCAGAATGCAAATGAATGTCTGAACTCTGTATTATGGTCGCGATGCCCCAAAACTGTCTTTGTGGGCAAAAGCCGCATTGACACAGCAGCCAGTATGGCAGTAACCACGTTCAATGAGGGAGCCACTGCTACTGTATATCAAATGTGATGGAGAAATTGTGGCTTGACAGCACTTTGATGACACTGGAAGCAATCAGAGAGGAGGATGCGAGGCGTGTTGTGAGAGCTGATGCTGCTTCAATGGAGTGTGCCAAGCGTAGGCGCAGGTCCCATGACACAGTCAAGAAAGTAAAGTGGCACCAGCAACAACTCAAAGAGGGCCTTACATATGGGGCAGGCATAGCTGATTAATGTTCTGCACATTTCACCAGCCATACAAAAGCCTTGTATGTGACAAATTGAGCAAAGGGGTATGAGAATTTTCCCAAAATACCAGTATTCAAAGCATATGCTCCATTGCTTGAAACAAATGTATTAAATGTGCTAATGTATTTGTAAAAGGTATATTTGATGTTTATTTGTTAGTTTAGAAGAGATATATGAATAAGAGATTAATTAATGTGACATAAATGATCATATTTATGGAAAGTACTGTCACAAGTGTAGAGAGGAGTAGGCAGTCGCAGGTTTAGAACTAGTTAATTTATTAAAGCACCATAGCTTAAAGCAGGACAAAACCCACAGTGCAAAATATAAAGTACTCAGGACATAGTAGGAGAGCTACCTCTCAGGAAAACAAGCAACATTTACAATGACTGAAAAAGACAAATGGCAGAGGGAGTATATATACAGTGATAGAGTGGGGATTGGAACCAGGTGTGGGGTTGATGAGTGAAAGGTGTTTGCCAGCAGCAGGTTTGGCAGCAGCTAGAAGGCCGGCGATGCCAAATGCCTGAGTTGGACAGGAGGGGGAGCCAAAGCGAAGGCTGGTATGACAAGTACATTTTAATAGCATTAACTTATCTTTATCGCCATTTTCTCAAAATGACTTTTTTCTCGTGAGCCAATGCATTTTTCTCAATCTTCAAAGGATGTACATTCACATTATTCAACACACAAGTTCTTAGGTCTTATAGTCAGACGTATACAGAGGCTGTTCTTATCACAATAAAACAAAAACAAAACATTCTGCCTTGAAGCAATGTGTTGAAAAACGGATTCTCGTAATATGCAAAATAGCACATATTTAAGGAGGTTTCTTGCAGTTGAACATTGTTTGTCAAACCATTTTTCCTTTGGTAGTTTTACATTTTTTGATGTACCATATTTTTTAGCCAGTTTGATGAATATGTCAATACATTTATCAGTGGCTAAATTAATGCCATCTTTTTCTTCTTTCAATTTGGTAAAAAGAAAACTGTAAATCAAGTGTTCAATATTAATGCTATTTAATGCTGCTTCATATTCAACATGGCTAGTTTTTGTTCACTTGTACAGTATGTGGGCGGGAGAGGGTAGAGTTTAGATTCTGGTTTTAAATAGGGGTGGTTTATCTGATCTTTTCAGATAAATTCTAATTTGGCAGTGGTCTGACCAGGGAAGTTGTGGCATGACCATAAAGGCATTGATTTTTTCTTGCTCCATATCTGTTATGGCATAGTCGACTACACTGTTTCCTAGTGCAGAGCAATAATTAAACCTACCCAGAGAGTCACCCTTAGTCCTGCAATTAATAATGTACAGACCCAGGCTTTTACAGAGCTGGAGCACTTGTTTCCCATTTGTCAAGGGGTGCTGAAGGTGGGTGTGGTGTATGAATCATGCGCAGGACGCAGAGGCTCAGTCCAAAGGCTTTAGTGCAATATTCATAAAAGACAAAAGCACAATAAGCCCGAAGGCGAATACACGGCGCACACAGGCGACAAAACAAACGGCGCACAAACATGTGCAAAATAACCTCTCCAAAACACTGGAGGGAAAATGTAGCTCCAACACGAAACAGAAGCGCAATCACACACAACGACAAGCACACACAACGAGAACTAAATAGGACACTAACGAGGACTAACAAGACACAGGTGTACAACATCCAGACAAAACCAAACGAACATGAAACATAGATCGGTGGCAGCTAGTACTCCGGGGACGACGACCGCTGAAGCCTGCCCGAACCAGGAGGAGGAGCAGCCTCGGCCGAAACCGTGACACCATTTTTGTTGACAATACTGTCATTGCTTTGTCTCTGTGTAGTCAGTTGTGATTCATATACAGATGTAGTACAATGTACATGGGTGTTTCCCTCTAAATCCAGTTCTAGCATTTAGATCCCCATTAACAGAACTGTGCCTACTGACTGAAAATTAATTATATCTTTGTTAAAATATGGAGCGTCAGATGGGGGCATACGCATTGCACACATGTAAATGTGTCGATCTGAGTTGACAATTCATTGTTTTATCTTTAGCTAAATGTATGTTTTCCTTTTCTCTCTGCTGTGATATAATTGGAAAGATCTTTGTTAAACCAGATTATAATCCCTTCTGAACATTTTACACGTGGATGTTTGACTGAAGGTACTTTCTCTCTTTCTTTCTCTTCCCTTTCTCCCTTCCTCTTCATCCCTATCTTTCTTTCTCTCTGTTTGGAGTGTTTTTTGCAGGCTGAAAGAGATGTAGGCGGCGAGGCGTGAGTCCGTGGCTGCCTCCCAAATGGCTCCCTGTTACCTATATAGTGCACTACGTTTGAGCATAACCCAATGGTCCCTGGTCAAATGTAGTGCACTATATAGGGAATAGGGTGCCATTTTGGGACGCACCCTCTGTGCTAGCGTGACAGGCCTTTGCACATCAGTAGCTAGCTTTCCATCCATGTGTCGATATATTTTCATGCAAATATTCTAAAATCCGCATAAAGAAAATATGCAAATGTTCCCACAAGTTGTGTGTATCCACCAAACGGACTTGTTGCGGATAAAAGTCAGTGGATGATAACGTAGTGCACACAAAATGTACTTTTCCGCTTATGGGCTACCCGACGAAATGCACATAGACATGTTGTTATAGATCTGTCATTCGCAAATAAAAGCAAGTCTAAGAAGCGATAGATATGTTCTATGTGCGCTATTTCTATGTTTCCCGTTCTTAACTTTCGTTTTTGGATCTTTTACACCAGCTTCAAACAGCTGAAAATACAATACTTTTGGTAAAAGGAAATTATATTTCACAGCGGTTTTGATGGTACAATGATTCTCTACACTATACTTTTTCACATAAACTGAAATTAGGCGAACTAGTAGAATTTCGGCAACCAGGAAAGGGCAGAGTGATTTCTACATAGTGCATCTTTATGTTTTCATGTACCGAATAGAAATCTAAAGTTCAATGTGTTTCCATCGCATTTTCAACTCTACTGATAGTTTGGTCACAAAAACTGTTGTGTTAAATAGCAAATGTGCCTACTCTGGTCTTGGCACATGTGCTTTAGCCAACAGCTCACAGATACAGTGCGGGTAGGCTATGCGGGTAGGCTAGTCTACATGATGATATTATTATGTGTAAGAGCCAGAATATTTGTTTGTTAAAACGGCAGTCAAGCATCAATCATCATGTCACCAGAATAAGACCCTCAATATTTATTCGAAAGGAGCATCAATATCACTGTGCACTTTCACCACCCTGTGAAGTTCATCATAACTTATTTCATCAGTAGCCTAATAAACTGCATGGTTTCCTGAGTTATAGTCGGAGGACCACACACCGTATCATCGTGTGACTCCAAGTTTACTTCGATATGATGGTTATTATATCAATTAGGGCTGACCCCATTTAGTCGACTGGTCGATTGTTTGGTCGATAGGCTGTTGGTCTACCAAGATTATTTTAGTTGAGCAGCTGGCAAATATATAAAAAAATATATATATGGCACACTGATTCATGACTTTCTGAGTGGACTAATCCATTGCGGAGGCCGCAGGGTTGGCACACCATTATCACCAGTAGTACATTTACTGTTAATTCCCATAATTTCTAATCTACAATGCTTGTTTGTTACAGTAATTTCTGTTAATGCATTCAATATATTATTATTACAGTCTTACTGTTGTCATTGTAGGAGTGGACACGTTGTTTGCAGAGCACACAACCTAGGCTACGCTTGTGAGAAAAGCCTTTTGGTTTATTTAATTCCATTTATGAGTTGTCAATTTATAAATAGTATTTTGTTTGGAGAGCTCCTGTCAATCTTGAGTAAGTACACGCAACTGATTATGCATGTAGAAGTAGGACTAGTTTACCTGGCCTGCACACAAATGTAGGCCTATACAGTGCATTCGGAAAGTATTCAGACCCCTTGACTTTTCCACATTTTCTTAGGTTACAGCCTTGTTCTAAAATTGATTATGTTGTTGTTTTTTTGCTCATCAATCTACACACAATACCCCATAATGACAAAGCAAAAACAGGTTTTTAGACATTTTAGCTAATTTATTAACATTTTTAAACTGAAATATCACATTTACATAGGTATTCAGACCCTTTACTCAGTACTTTGTTGAAGCACCTTTGTCAGCAATGACAGCCCCGTCTTCTTGGGTATGTAGCTACAAGCTTGGTACACCTGTATTCTTCTCTGTAAATCCTCTCAAGCTGTATCAGGTTGGATGGGGAGCGTTGCTGCAAAGCTATTTTCAGCTCTCTCCAGAGATGTTAGATCGTGTTCAAGTCCGGGCTCTGGCTGGTCCACTCAAGGACATTCAGAGACTTGTCCCGAAGCCACTCCTGCGTTGTCTTGGCTGTGTGCTTAGAGTCTTTGTCCTGTTGGAAGGTGAACCTTCGCCCCAGTCTGAGGTCCTGAGCGCTCTGGAGCAGGTTTTCATCAAGGATCTCTCTGTACTTTGCTCCATTCATCTTTGCCTCCCAGTCCCTGCCACAGAAAAACATCCCCACAGCATGATGCTGCCACCACCATGCTTCACCGTAGGGATGGTGCCAGGTTCCTCCAGACTTGACGCTTGGCATTCAGGCCAAATACTTCAATCTTGGGTTAATCAGACCAGAGAATCTTGTTTCTCATTATCTGAGAGTCTTTAGGTGCCTTTTGGCAAACTCCAAGCGGGCTGTCATGTGCCTTTTACTGAGGAGTGGCTTCCGTCTGGCCACTCTACCATAAAGGCCTGATTGGTGGAGTGCTGCAGAGATGGTTGTCCTTCTGGAAGGTTCTCCCATCTCCACAGAGAAACTCTTAAGCTCTGTCAGAGTGACCATCGGGTTCTTGGTCACCTCCCTGACCAAGGCCCTTCTCCCCCGATTGCTGAGTTTGGCTGGGCGGCCAGCTCTTGGTAGTTCCAAACTTCTTCCATTTAAGAATGATGGAGGCCACTGTGTTCTTGGGGACCTTCAATGCTGCAGACATTTTTTGGTACCCTTCCCCAGATCTGTGCCTCTACAAAATCCTGTCTCAGAGCTCTACGGACAATTCCTTCGACCTCATGGCTTGGTTTTTGCTCTGACATGCACTGTCAACTGTGGGACCTTATATAGACGGGTGTGTGCCCTTCCAAGTCATGTCAAATCAAGTTGTAGAAACTTCTCAAGGATGGTCAATGGAAACAGGATGCACCTGAGCTCAATTTCATGTCTCGTAGCAAAGGGTCTGAATACCTATGTAAATAAGGTATTTCTGAAAACCTGTTTTCGTTTTGTCACTATGGGGTATTTTGTGTAGATTGCTGAGGATTTTTTTTATTTAATCCATTTTAGAATAAGGCTGTAACGTAACAAAATGTGGAAAAAGTCAAGGGATCTTAATACTTTCCGAAGTACTGTAAGTGTGCCCATTTGGGGATCTGATAGTAAAAAGCTCTCTCCCTTTCGAATGAAAGGGGGAAAAAATGTAATGCTCTGTGGTCAGGTGGAAATGTCATGAAATAGGCCTACCTGATTACTTCTTATCCCTTAATAAAAAATAGCCTACAGCTATGTCTGTCTGTCAGGAGCTCACTGGCACAGGAAACTCTGAGGATCCAGAATATGTTATACAATGTTGTAAGTTTGCTTGCATGAGCTTTGGGCTGGACCAAGTTAATACAATAGTTTAAACAATGTTTCAAGTTCATTGCAGACAGGCCATGCGTTATTTATAGGATATTTATTTTCATCAGGATATTTTCTACCTGCAGTCTATTTTTACGTATTGGCAATGGCAATATAAGTTACTTTTAGATCAAAACTGTGGATGGAAGCGTTGTTATAGAGAATACCAATGAGACAGTCAATTTCTGCTATAGCCTGGCATCTCTCTGTGTAATTACATTTACGTCATTTAGCAGACGCTCTTATCCAGAGCGATTTACAGTTAGTGAGTGCATACGTTATTTTTTTTATTTTTTTCAAACTGGCCCCCTGTGGGAATCGAACCCACAACCCTGGCGTTGCAAACGCCATGCTCTACCAACTGAGCTACATCCCTGCCGGCCATTCCCTCCCCTACCCTGGGCCAATTGTGCGCCGCCCCATGGGTCTCCCGGTCACAGCCAGCTACGACAGAGCCTGGATTCAAACCAGGATCTCTAGTGGCACAGCTAGCACTGCGATGCAGTGCCTTAGACCACTGCGCCACTCGGGAGATACAATGTAATGATAATGGTTTACTGACGCAACCACCTGAAACACCTTTACAAGACTTAGTGCCTTCAGAAAGTATTACATTTACATTACATTTACGTCATTTAGCAGACGCTCTTATCCAGAGCGACTTACAGTTAGTGCATACATTTTTTATATATATATTTTTTTTTTTATACTTTCACAGCCCTTGACTTTTTCCACATTGTGTTGTATTACAGCCTGAATTTAAAATGGATTAAATAGCAAAAAAATATATAACTGGCCTACACACAATACCCCATAATGTCAAAGTGGAATTATGTTTTTCTAATTTATTCAAAAATACATTAAAATTAAAAGCTGAAATGTCTTGAGTCAATAAGTATTCAACCCCTTTGTTATGGCAAGCCTAAATAAGATTAGGAGTACAAATGTGCTTAACAAGTCAAATAAGTTCCATTGACTCACTCTATCTGCAATAACAGTGTTTAACTAGATTTTTGAATGACAGCCTCATCTCTGTACCCCACACATACAATTATCTGTAAGGTCCCTCAGTCGAGCGGTGAATTTCAAACACAAATTCAACCATAAAGACCAGGGAGATTTTCCAATGCCTGGCAAAGAAGGGCACCTATTGGTAGATGGGTAAAAAAAAAGACATTGAATATCCCTTTGAGGACGGTGAAGTTATTAATTACACTTTGGATAGTGTATCAATACACCCAGTCACTACAAAGATACAGGCGTCCTTCCTAACTCAGTTGCCTGAGAGGAAGACTTCAAAACATTTACAGAGTTTAATGGCTGTGATAGGAGAAAACTGAGGATGGATCAACAACATTGTAAAAGAAGGAATCATGTACAGAATACATTTTTTCCAAAACATGCATCCTGTTTGCAACAAGGCACTAAAGTAATACTGCAAATAAAATTGGAAAAGCAATTAACTTTTTGTCCTGAGTACAAAGTGTTATGTTTGGGGCAAATACAATTCAACACATTACTGAGTACCACTCTGTCACGTCTATTACCGCTCCCCCTCTCCGGCGCTCGACGTATACAGTCTACTAACCACCGGACCTGGCAACCCATCATTACGCACACCTGGCAACCTTCATTATGCACACCTGTGCCTCATCATTAGGCAAACCTGGACTTCACCACTTCCCTGATTAGTTCCCCTTTATTTAGCCCTCTGTTGTCATCAGTCCTTAGGTGTTATTGGTTTTTCTCTCACATTCAGTACGCTTCCCATGTTTGTTCTTTTGTATCTGTTCAGTAATACTAACCTCTGCACCTGCTTTCTGACTCCCGGCGTATACGATACAGAATAACACCTCACAATATGGAAGCAGCAGATTCAACCCTCTTCCAGACGGTTAACAAACACGGTCATCTACTCCATTAACACCATGAACAGCTGGCAAAACTGGGTACGGCCCTAGAGGAGGTCCTCCGCGTTCTCCACCGTCTCGACACCACCAGCGAGGTTCTCCATGTCGCTATCAGAGGGCCTCCTACCATGGGTCGTCACAGTGAGCCAACCTACCCAGCCGTCCGCCCAGGTCAGCGATGCCCGACTGTCCCTTCCGGAGTATTATGACGGTACTCCATCGAAATGCCTTGGCTTCCCACTCCAGTGCTCCCTCGATTTCATCTATCAGACGGGAGCCCCCACCACTGAGAGGTCCAAGGTTGCCACTGTAATTTCCCTGCTGACTGGACGGGCGTTGGAGTGGGCTACGGCCGTCTGGGAGAGAGGAGAGGAGGAGCTGGGTTCGTATGAGAGGTTCATGACTCTGTTCAGGGCGGTCTTCGACCATCCTCCAGAGGGCAGAGCGGGAGGTAAACGACTGTTCCAGCTTCGGCAGGGTGCCCAGACCGCTGCTGAGTACGCCCTCACCTTTCGCACTGTGGCAGCCTCCAGCGGATGGCATGAGCCGGCACTCCGCACTCTATTCCGCAGTGGATGCGTGAGGAGGTCCAGACGGAGTTGGCATGTCGGGATGATAACATATCCTTGGACACGCTCATCTAAATGACCATCCGTCTGGATAACCTTCTTTGGGAGCGCCGGTGTCCACCTGGCCACTCACCTCCCTCCTTTGGCTGTCCTGAGGCAGAGCCTGAACCCATGGAGGTAGGGGCCACACACCTCTCCGTGACAGAGCGGCATTGCTGGAGACAGCTGGGGCTCTGTCCCTATTGCAGCCAGGGGGGGCACAGCTTCAGCGGTGTCCGTTGCGGCCTAACCCGGGGTCCACTAGAGCAGAGGGGTGGCTGCGTGACCTTCTGTCTCCCAGGGTAGGTGTCACTATTCCAGTATCATAGTTTTCTGTAAAACACTTCATAGTTTCAATTTTGCTGGCTGTCCCTCAGGTGTTGTCTCTACAGCTGTAGTGGACTCCGGTGCCACTGGGAACTTTATCAACCAGGCCCTCGCCTCCTCCCTGAATTTAACCTCATACCCGCTCTCCTTTTCCTTTCCAAGCCCTAGATACGCGACCATTGGGATCCGGCACAATTACGCACAGCACCACTCACCCTCACCGTGGGATCCATGCACCAGGAAAGTCTTCCCTTCATCACCACCGCACCTGTACACAAGGTACTCTTCGGCCTCCCGTGTCACAACCCCACCATCTCATGGTCGAGCATGAAAATCCCTGCCTATGGACCAGGATGTCGGAGGACATGCTTCCCCGTACCCTGTTGTTCCACGCCGGTTGAGAGTCCTGTGAGTGCCCATCAATCGGTCCTCCCGTATCGCTGGCCCCGTGTTTTGGGATGTAGCTGTGGACATCCGCCAGGCTCTGCTATCTGCCCTCCAGAACGCATCTACGTCCCTACAGGGGTGAGAGATCGGCAGTTGACCTGGGCACACATCCCTTGCCGCTGGACAACCAGGGATCACTCGCACCATCCACTCCCTCTCCGAGAAGTACTGGTGGCCCACTTTGGCGCAGGACGTCGCCCAATATTTTACATTTTAGTCATTTAGCAGACGCTCTTATCCAGAGCGACTTACAGTTAGTGAGTGCATACATTTTAATACTTGTTAACAAACTATAGTTTTGGCAAGTCGGTTAGGACATCTACTTTGTCCATGACACAAGTGATTTTTACAACAATTGTTTACAGACAAATTATTTCACCTATAATTCAACTCCAGTGGGTCAGAAGTTTACATACACTAAGTTGACTGTGCCTTTAAACAGCTTGGAAAATTCCAGAAAATTATATCATGGCTTTAGAAGCTTCTGATATGCTAATTGACATCATTTGAGTCAATTGGAGGTGTACCTGTGGATGTATTTCAAGGCCTACCTTCAAACTCAGTGCCTCTTTGCTTGATATCATGGGAAAATCAAAAGAAATCAGCCAAGACCTCAGAAAAAAATTGTAGACCTCCACAAGTCTGGTTCATCCTTGGGAGTAATTTCCAAATGCCTGAAGGTACCACATTCATCTGTACAAACAATAGTACGCAAGTATAAACACCATGGGACCACGCAGCCGTCATACCGCTCAAGAAGGAGACGCGTTCTGTCTCCTAGAGATGAACATGCTTTGGTGCGAAAAGTGCAAATCAAACCCAGAACAACAGCAAAGGACCTTGTGAAGAAGCTGGAGGAAACAGGTACAAAAGCATCTATATCCACAGTAAAACGAGTCCTATATCGACATAACCTGAAAGGCCACTCAGCAAGGAAGAAGCCACTGCTCCAAAACCGCCATAAAAAAGGCAGACTACGGTTTGCAGCTGCACATGGGGACAAAGATCGTACTTTCTGGAGAAATGTCATCTGGTCTGATGAAACAAAAATAGAACTGTTTGGCCATAATGACAATCGTTATGTTTGGAGGAAAAAGGGGGTCGCTTGCAAGCCGAAGAACACCATTCCAACCGCGAAGCACGGGTGGGGGTGCTTTGCTGCAGGAGGGACTGGTGCACTTCACAAAATAGATGGCATCATGAGGAAAGGAAAATTATGTGGATATATTGAAGCAACATCTCAAGACATCAGTCAGGAAGTTAAAGCTTGGTCGCAAATGGGTCTTCCAAATGAACAATGACCCCAAGCATACTTACAAAGTTGTGGCAAAATGGCTTAAGGACAACAAATTCAAGGTATTGGATTTGCCATCACAAAGCCCTGACCTCAATCCCATAGAAAATGTGTGGGCAGAAATGAAAAAGCGTGTACGAGCAAGGAGGCCCACAAAGCTGACTCAGTTACACCAGCTCTGTCAGGAGGAATGGGCCAAAATTCACCCAACTTATTGTGGAAAGCTTGTGAAAGGCTACCCGAAACATTTGACCCAAGTTAAACAATTTAAAGGCAATGCTACCAAATACTAATTGAGTGTATGTAAACTTCTGACCCACTGGGAATATGAAGAAAGAAATAAAAGCTGAAATAAATCATATTCTCTCTACTATTATTCTGACATTTCTCATTCTTAAAATGAAGTGGTGATCCTAACTGACCTAAAACAGGGAATTTTTACTAGGATTAAATGTCAGGAATTGTGAAAAACTGAGTTTAAATGTATTTGGCTAAGGTGTATGTAAACTTCAGACTTCAACTGTATACAGTATACAGTGGGGAAAAAAGTATTTAGTCAGCCACCAATTGTGCAAGTTCTCCCACTTAAAAAGATGAGAGAGGCCTGTCATTTTCATTATAGGTACACGTCAACTATGACAGACAAAATGAGAAAAAAAATTCCAGAAAATCACATTGTAGGATTGTTAATGAATTTATTGTGGAAAATAAGTATTTGGTCAATAACAAAAGTTTCTCAATACTTTGTTATATATCCTTTGTTGGCAATGACACAGGTCAAACGTTTTCTGTAAGTCTTCACAAGGTTTTCACACACTGTTGCTGGTATTTTGGCCCATTCCTCCATGCAGATCTCCTCTAGAGCAGTGATGTTTTAGGGCTGTCGCTGGGCAACACGGACTTTCAACTCCCTCCAAAGATTTTCTATGGGGTTGAGATCTGGAGACTGGCTAGGCCACTCCAAGACCTTGAAATGCTTCTTACGAAGCCACTCCTTCGTTGCCCGGGCGGTGTGTTTGGGATCATTGTCATGCTGAAAGACCCAGCCACGTTTCATCTTCAATGCCCTTGCTGATGGAAGGAGGTTTTCACTCAAAATCTCACGATACATGGCCCCATTCATTCTTTCCTTTACACGGATCAGTCGTCCTGGTCCCTTTGCAGAAAAACAGCCCCAAAGCATGATGTTTCCACCCCCATGCTTCACAGTAGGTATGGTGTTCTTTGGATGCAACTCAGCATTCTTTGTCCTCCAAACACGACGAGTTGAGTTCTTACCAAAAAGTTATATTTTGGTTTCATCTGACCATATGACATTCTCCCAATCCTCTTCTGGATCATCCAAATGCACTCTAGCAAACTGGCCGGGCCTGGACATGTACTGGCTGAAGCAGGGGGACACGTCTGGCACTGCAGGATTTGAGTCCCTGGCGGCGTAGTGTGTTACTGATGGTAGGCTTTGTTACTTTGGTCCCAGCTCTCTGCAGGTCATTCACTAGGTCCCCCCGTGTGGTTCTGGGATTTTTGCTCACCGTTCTTGTGATCATTTTGACCCCACGGGGTGAGATCTTGCGTGGAGCCCCAGATCGAGGGAGATTATCAGTGGTCTTCCATTTCCTAATAATTGCTCCCACTGTTGATTTCTTCAAACCAAGCTGCTTACCTATTGCAGATTCAGTCTTCCCAGCCTGGTGCAGGTCTACAATTTTGTTTCTGGTGTCCTTTGACAGCTCTTTGGTCTTGGCCATAGTGGAGTTTGGAGTGTGACTGTTTGAGGTTGTGGACAGGTGTCTTTTATACTGATAACAAGTTCAAACAGGTGCCATTAATACAGGTAACGAGTGGAGGACAGAGGAGCCTCTTAAAGAAGAAGTTACAGGTCTGTGAGAGCCAGAAATCTTGCTTGTTTGTAGGTGACCAAATACTTATTTTCCACCATAATTTGCAAATAAATACATTAACAATCCTACAATGTGATTTTCTGGATTTCTTTTTCTCAATTTGTCTGTCATAGTTCACATGTACCTATGATGAAAATTACAGGCCTCTCTCATCTTTTTAAGTGGGAGAACTTGCACAATTGGTGGCTGACTAAATACTTTTTTCCCCCATTGTATGTCATCCGAAGAGAGGTGGGTGGTGGATGTGTTAATAATAATAATAATAATAATAATAATAATAATAATAATAATAATAATAATAATACAATGCAAAAAAAAGAAAGAAAAAATTTTATTATGGATTATGGATTTTATTTGCAAGTGAATACTGACATTCTAGTATGAGTACTCATGTCCATCCTGAATAACTAGCTTGGTGCATGTTGTAAAATATTTATTTTCCCAACACCTGTAAGTTCTGACACTGAACCTTGTTTTTCAACAGGACCTTGTGTCGAGGCATAGAACAGACAATTACACAACATTTCCTGGAATTGTAAGTTCTGCACATTTTCTTTATCAAACCAAGAAATCAGACACTGAAACACATGAATTACAATTCAGAAATGTCCCTTGAAGTCTAATGTGTATTCCATTACAGCACACAAACGTACAGAGTAGAGAGCCAAATACTGCAGCTTCACCAGGTAGCTAACATTCTGTGGTACAGAATCGTAGCCAATAGTAGCAACAGGTAAAGGGGGAAGGAGGGAAGTGTGTGTGTGTGTTGTCGAAGCTGGTAGCGGTGAATTCGGAGACGGTGGCTGTGGGCGAGGTCAGCTGTCTGGTGATCAAAACGTTTACAGAATACATTTTGGAGTATTGTATGGCTGAATCGGGGTTAATGGAGCCCGACATGGCTGACTGTGAAGCAAAAGCAGCCGGATATTGCCTTTGTTGGCCACTATGAAACTGGACGTTTCACCTGCATCAGATATTTAAATGTGTGCTGTCATTCAATAACATGCTGTCACATTTACCCTTTTCACACTATTGTACTGAACCAAACAGTTCTGCGGTCACGCTTTTCTTTCCACAATATGTTATCCACCACACCTCCAGCAACTGTGGTGTATGACTAACCAACCCAGCATAGTATGGCTTGGCTCAGTAGTGTTAGAAGGGTACTACTGTAGATACTGTGTTCAACAGAGATTCTGTCAAATTCTACAAGTTGTTTCACAGAAACAGTCACAATTATTTTCTGCTAGATTTGAAAGGCTGGAGAATGGTGGTTGTTGTGGTGATGATTGTGTCTCACTCACACACAGACACACACAGACGAGACATGGGCTCAAATAGTATTTGAAATAATTACAGAGACACCACACACACACACACACTGTGCACAGTCACCAAGGGGGTTGTTATGTCTGTTAATTTCTTTGTATATAAATGAAATAGTTGTTGAAGTATTTGTTGTTCTGTTCATCTTTAAAGGCTTAGTCAGTTCAGAAAATGTGTAAATTTCAAAGTAGTTGTTTCAACTGTATTGGAAGTTAACACAACATCAAATGTTAAGGCAACATTGTAACAAACTTTGGTAAGTTAAAACAACTAATAGTTTTGTTTTTCTGACTAGTAAATACTTGTCCTCTCCACTAAGTAATTTGTCAAAACAACTTGAGTAGCTTTGTTAGCACAACTAAAAATATCTGTTGAAACACATGAATTTGACAGAATGCATCAAGTTCCACAGAGATGCTGACCCATGTTGACTCCAATGCTTCCCACAGTTGTGTGAAGTTGGCTGGATGTCCTTTGGGTGGTGAACCATTCTTGATACACACAAGAAACTGTTGAGCGTGAAAAACCCAGCAGAGGTGCAGTTCTTGACACACTCAAATCGGTGCGCCTGGCACCTACTACCATACCTTGTTCAAAGGCACTTAACCCAAACCATACATACAGTGAGGGAACAAAGTATTTGATCCCCTGCTGATTTTGTACGTTTGCCCACTGACAAAGAAATTATCAGTCTATAATTTTAATGGTAGGTTTATTTGAACAGTGAGAGACAGAATAACAACAAAGAAATCCAGAAAAACGCATGTCAAAAATGTTATGAATTGATTTGCATTTTAATGAGTGTCACGATCGTTATAAGCAACGGACCAAGGCGCAGCGTGATATGCGTACATCTTTTAATGAGTACTTTACAAATATACAAAAACCAACAAAACGATACGTGAAGTCCTAAGGTTAACAAAACACAAACCTCTCCGGAACAAGATCCCACAAATGACAAGTGCCAAACAGGCTGCCTAAGTATGGTTCCCAATCAGAGACAACAAGCCACAGCTGCCTCTGATTGGGAACCACCCCGGCCAACATAGAAACACATGAAATAGAACATGAACATAGAACACTAAACATAGAAACTAACACCCTGGCTCAACATATAATAGTCCCCAGAGCCAGGGCGTGACAATGAGGGAAATAAGTATTTGACCCCCTCTCAATCAGAAAGATTTCTGGCTCCCAGGTGTCTTTTATACAGGTAACAAGCTAAGATTAGGAGCACAATCTTAAAGGGAGTGCTCCTAATCTCAGCTTGTTACCTGTATAAAAGACACCTGTCCACAGAAGCAATCAATCAATCAGATTCCAAACTCTCCACCATGGCCAAGACAAAGAGCTCTCCATGGATGTCAGGGACATGATTGTAGACCTACACAAGGCTGGAATGGGCTACAAGACCATCGCCAAGCAGCTTGGTGAGAAGGTGACAACAGTTGGTGCGATTATTTGCAAATGGAAGAAACACAAAAGAACTGTCAATCTCCCTCAGCCTGTGGCTCCATGCAAGATCTCACCTCGTGGAGTTGCAATGATCATGAGAACGGTGAGGAATCAGCCCAGAACTACTACAGGACGATAGTCACCAAGAAAACAATTGGTAACACACTACGCTGTGAAGGACTGAAATCCTGCAGCGCCCGCAAGGTCCCCCTGCTCAAGAAAGCACATATACAGGGCCGTCTGAAGTTTGCCAATGAACATCTGAATGATTCAGAGGAGAACTGGGTGAAAGTGTTGTGGTCAGATGAGACCAAAATCGAGCTCTTTGGCATCAACTCAACTCGCCGTGTTTGGAGGAGGAGAAATGCTGCCTATGACCCCAAGAACACCATCCCCACCGTCAAACATGGAGGTGGAAACATTATGCTTTGGGGGTGTTTTTCTGCTAAGGGGACAGGACAACTTCACCGCATCAAAGGGACGATGGACGGGGCCATGTACTGTCAAATTTTGGGTGAGAACCTCCTTCCCTCAGCCAGGGCATTGAAAATGGGTCGTAGATGGGTATTCCAGCATGACAATGACCCAAAACACACAGCCAAGGCAACAAAGGAGTGGCTCAAGAAGAAGCACAATAAGGTCCTGGAGTGGCCTAGCCAGTCTCCAGACCTTAATCACATAGATAATCTGTGGAGGGAGCTGAAGGTTCGAGTTGCTAAACGTCAGCCTTGAAACCTTAATGACTTGGAGAATATCTGCAAAGAGGAGTGGAACAAAATCCCTCCAGAGATCTGTGCAAACCTGGTGGCCAACTACAAGGAACGTCTGACCTCTGTGATTGCCAACAAGGGTTTTGCCACCAAGTACTAAGTCATGTTTTGCAGAGGGGTCAAATACTTATTTCCCTCATTAAAATGCTAATCAATTTATAACATTTTTGACATGTGTTTTTCTGGATTTTTTTGTTGTTATTCTGTCTCTCACTGTTCAAATAAACCTACCATTAAAATTATAGACTGATCATGTCTTTGTCAGTGGGCAAATGTACAAAATCAGCAGGGGATCAAAAACTTTTTTCCCTCACTGTACATACACAAACCATGGCTCAATTGTCTCAAGGCCTAATAATCCTTCTTTAACCTGGGTTTAACAAGTTACATCAATAAGGGATCATATATTTCACCTGGATTAACCTTGTCAGTCTATGTCATGGAAAGAGCAGGTGTTCCTAATTTTTTGTACACTCAGTTTTACACTGAGGTGAAACAGAAATGTTATGAATTAATACAATTGTATTCACTTTCCCTATCATTTATTTGTAAACCAGCCACACAGCAACATTGTAAAGGAAGTATTATAGCTTCCCAGCACAGTCAGTCTGGCTCGACTCATGATTTGGAGATTGTGTAACAGTTTCCGTTAACAGCAGTGAGACTGCGTATACTAAACCCAGGTTTCCATCCCAGAGGTATTTAGCATCTCCCTTTCCCTCTCCAGACCTCATTCAGATGCTAATCTCCCTATTATTCTGGTCCTAGCTATGGGTGGACTGTGTACATAACTATCCCACATCCTCTCCTGCTTATTCTCTCTCTCTCTCTCTCTCTCTCTCTCTCTCTCTCTCTCTCTCTCTCTCTCTCTCTCTCTCTCTCTCTCTCTCTCTCTCTCTCTCTCTCTCTCTCTCTCTCTCTCTCTCTCTCTCTCTCTCTCTCTCTCTCTCTCTCTCTCTCTCTCTCTGGGGGTGTGTCCTGCAGTAAAGACCAACAGAGGCAGCAGATCGATACCTCGAGCAAATCGCAGATGTGAGTGTGTGCATTTGTGTGTGTGGCTGTCTGTGTGTGAAGCGGAAGATCAATTGTAGACCTCAGCCTGGATAATCTCTCTGGTCTTCCGACACCTATGGCCTCAGTGTGTGTGTGTCTCTGTGTGTTTATGCCTGTGTCTGTGCGTGTACGTGTGTTTGTGTGTAATCTCTGCCCCCTACAGCCTGAGCTAAGACTGACAGTGCATGAGTCACCACAACAACACCATGCAGTGAGAGACACAGTGTAGTTCCAGCTAGCGCATAATGTTCTGAGAACCATATGTTTCTTGGTGAGAGCATGGATGTCCTACAGTGTACCAGTACCGGTCTCGAGACCACATATTGAGTGTCCCGGTCTTGTCTCGGTGTCGGATACATTTGTACTCTGTCTTATTTTCTTCTCAAGACCAGCGGAATAAAAATCGCATAATTATCAGTTTCCATTCAGTCAGTGCATAAAACCGCTTCGCCAGGCCAAATATATACACTCCTTTCTTGAAACATGAATATCTTAACAGCCTTTATATCTATTATAGACATGTTTGCGCAGTGGCGAACCTATAGGCCTTCAGTGTGTGACAGGTTGGTGATTCTGAAAGGACAGCAACCGTAATACCAGCACACTCATGTAGGTGAGTGCACCTTTTGCAAAACACGAAGGGCCAGTGGTGTGGTGGAGGGTATACACAGGTATAAGCCATATACCCACTTTACTTTCAATCCCTAATGATGCGTATCAAAGTAGTGTAGTGGAGGTATAGGACTTATCATTTATGTAGTACAATAGAGAAATTATGCACAAAGTAGCCTACACAATCGCAAAGCACATTAAATATATTCACATACGCGCAGCCCACATAGCCTAGTTTCAGCGGAATATCCTCTTCAGGCAGCAAGAGTGTGCAGCTCTCAACTGGTTTTGGCATGGAGCAGCTCACAGAAGAATGACATCGGTAGCCGGTAGGGTAGGAAAGACGTTTCAACTTATGAAATCTACCAGTAAATGCTAACTAAGGCATCAATGGGTATGCAAACCAGGTATTGAAAATGTTTAGTCCGAAGTGTTGGTTAGTAGGCTATTTGTGATGCGCAATTGTCATCATGCACTGTTTGCATCAGGGGCATAGACATGGATGGACCCGGGTGGACAGAGGCCCACCCACAAGTAGAGCCAGGCCTTGACAGGCCTACCCAATCAGATTGATGTGGTTTAAGCATTGTTGTGAACTTAGACCATCACATTTTTGTATTTCTTCTATTGTTGAGAGTGGAAATCGGAAAAATCTATAGGAAAACATAGGATTTTTCACACAGGGTGCCTTTCCTTCGCTGGGCAGGCCGTTTGGGATCATTTTGGCAAAATTAGAGTATACACACTTCTCCAGGCACCACTACACCACTGCATAGGGCTGATGGAAAGACAGCAGTCACACACAGCATGATGTTAAAGGGTAAGCAGTCCATAAACTCAGACATAATAAGCCAGTAGGTCCCAATCATAAGAATACAAAAACACAACCATTAAGCATTTCCCAATAGAAATGTACAACTATTACTTCACATTGCAAAAAACATTTCCGGTTTAGTAACCGGTGACCTAAAGTTTAGAGTGGAACTGACAGCGTTTTAACTACTTTGCAGATATGAAACAAACAGAAAATCATAATATCAGTCAAAAATATCAAATCCCCAGTTTATGCCACAAAAACAACTTCATAAGAGGTTTTAAAAATAGGTTATATTTGACTCACCGTTCCATGATGTACAGTAAGGCATTGTTGGCAGAATAGATGGATGCAGTTCAATACATGATTAATATAATTCACCAATATATTTCTTGGTAGTCCCAAAAATATTGCTATCAGGTTGTAAATCACAGCTGGCTTGGTACATTGTTAGGTGCCTCCATTCGGGATGCACTGATTCAGTTTCAATGACTCAATATTCTGGACAAAAACTGATAAATGTAACTAAGGCTGGGAATGTCAATACAATCAAACTAATCAGTCATAACGTGGCTAATATGCTAGCGTATCTATTTATGTAGCAAGCTAAAAACATGGTGCCTAACATTAGCTAGATAGCTAGCTAGCTAGCTCCTAGGAGGATGTCATGTCATGCCGTTGGAGGAGTGGGTGAGTGACTGAGTCTTTCCCATCATATCGTTTTTCTGTGGCTATACACAGCTAGAGATGCAGGTGTCATTTGGTTAGCTAGCAAGAACTTGAACGACTGTTATACAGTTAGCATATCTCTTGCGTTCGCAAATTCACGCTGGCTATCTACTCCGATTTCAGAGCACTCTCATCTGAGTGTGCCAGAGCGCAGAAACAGTGATTCATTTACGAATTCGCAACACCTGCTGAATATGACCTGTGTCAGTAAACGTGGGCAAAAAAAGTAATAGTTAGTCAAGAACGCGCTAGATAACATGTAAACAGCCTAACCAGCTCTGCTACCGCAAGTAAAATGGTCAGAGAGAGATATTTTCTTATTTGTGTCTGGAAGTAGCAAGCAAGCCAACTTTAGCCAGTTAGCTTGGGTGCTTGGTTGGGACAAGCATGCATTGGCAGGCAAGCTGCAGAAGGACGAGGATGCTACAATTCCCCATCGTTTATCAGTACAATTTTGACGGCCAACTAGCTGAAAAAGTTTGAGAGGGTTTATCTAATATTCCTACTTTAGATTTTAGCTCATCTTGCTCTGGCTAGAATTAGCTGTTGATCTTGTTGTTTTCCTCATCAATCTACACACATAACCCCATAATGAAAAATCGAAAACAGGATTTCTGAAATAACTTATTTACATAAGTATTCAGACCCTTTGCTATGAGACTCGAAATTGAGCTCAGGTGCATCCTGTTTCCATTGATCATCCTTGAGATGTTTCTACAAATTGATTGGAGTCCACCTGTGGTAAATTCAATTGATTGGACATGATTTGGAAAGGCACACACCTGTCTATATAAGGCCCCACAGTTGACAGTGCATGTCAGAGCAAAAACCAAGCCATGAGGTCGAAGGGTGCACCCCCCTATCCACATTGACGGGACCGCAGTGGAGAAGGTGGAAAGCTTCATGTTCCTTGGCGTACACATCACTGACAATCTTAAATGGACCACCCAAACACACAGTGTGGTGAAGAAGGTGCAACAGAGCCTCTTCAACCTCAGGAGGCTAAAGACATTTGTCTGTGGTCCTCTGTAGCTCAGCTGGTAGAGCACGGCACTTGTAATGCCAAGGTAGTGGGTTCGATCCCCGGGACCACCCATACACAAAAATGTATGCACACATGACTGTAAGTCGCTTTGGATAAAAGCGTCTGCTAAATGGCATATTATTATTATTATTATTAAAACCCTCACAAACTTTTACAGATGCACAATTGAGAGCATCCTGTCGGGCTGTATCACCGCCTGGTACGGCAACTGCACCGCCTGCAACCGCAAGGCTCTCCAGAGGGTGGTGTGGTCTGCACAACACATTACAGGGAGCAAACTACCCGCCCTCCAGGATACCTACAGCACCCAATGTCACAGGAAGGCCAAAAAGATCATCAAGGACATCACCCACCCGAGCCACTGCCTGTTCACCCCGCTATCATCCAGAAGGCGAGGTCAGTACAGGTGCATCAAAGCTGGGGCTGAGAGACAGAAAAACAGCTTATATTTGAAGGTTATCAGACTGTTAAACAGCCATCTCTAGCACATTAGAGGCTGCTGCCTATAGACATAGACTAGAAATCACTGGCCACTTTAAGAAATGGAACACTAGCCACTTTAATAATGTTTACATATCTTGCATTACTCATCTCATATGTATATACTGTATTTTATACTATTCTACGGTATCTTAGTCACTTTAATAATGTTTACATATCTTGCACTACTCTTCTCATATGTATATATTATATTCTATACTATTCTACTGTATCTTAGTTCATGCCGCTCTGACATCGCTCGTCCATATATGTACAGTACCAGTCAAAAGTTTGGACACGCCTACTCATTCAAGGGTTTTTCTTTATTCGTACTATTTTCTAAATTGTAGAATAATAGTGAAGATGGCAAAACAATGAAATAACACATATGGAATCATGTAGTAACCAACAAAGTGTTAAACAAATCAAATTATATTTTATATTTGAGATTCTTCAAAGTAGCCACCTTTTGCCTTGATGACTGCTTTGCACACTACTGGCATTCTCTCATCCAGCTGGGGAAGGGTACCAATTTTATTTTGCAGCATTGAAGGTCCCCAAGAACACAGTGGCCTCCATCATTCTGAAATGGAACCACCAAGTTTGGAACCACCAAGACTCTTCCTAGAGCTGGGCTCCCGGCCAAACTGAGCAATCGGGGGAGAAGGGCCTTGGTCAGGGAGGTGACCAAGAACCCGATGGTCACTCTGACAGAGCTTAAGAGTTCCTCTGTGGAGATGGGAGAACGTTCCAGATAGACAACCATCTCTGCTGCACTCCACCAATCAGGCCTTTATGGTAGAGTGGCCAGACGGAAGCCACTCCTCAGTAAAAGGCACATGACAGCCCACTTGGAGTTTACCAAAAGGCACCTAAAGGACTCTCAGACCATGATAAACAGGATTCTCTGGTCTGATGAAACCAAGATTGAACTCTTTGGCCTGAATGCCAAGCGTCACATCTGGAGGAACCTGGCACCATCCCTACGGTGAAGCATGGTGGTGGCAATGTTTCACACACATAAGTCATTTCAAAGAGATGGCTAACAGCAAGCGTGCTGCAATAAAAAGCTAGCTAGCTAGACTGTGGGAAAACTACTGCTTGTTATTGCGCAGTGACCTGTTGGCCTTTGAGAAGGCAGAAGTTTTCCATACATTTTTTTGTAAAAACGGTCCCACCCCATCACAAGTCAAAATGTGATTGGTTGATTCCACTGTCACTCCAACATTTTGTGTTAACCCTTCCCTTTCCAACAAAACATTGAAGAGATTAAATCAGAACATCATTGTAAATAATAATATAATTATTGTTATTATTATATTATTATAATCATTATTTTATATATCCTTAGCCCTTCTCTGTGTTTGGGTTAGTAATAATTTGGAGAGTGGCTCTACTTTCCCTCAGCATGCATTTGTTAACTATTCTGAATGTCTAAAGAATCCATTTTGAACTTTTATGGTGGTGATTTGACAAAATTACAATCATGGTCTTGAATTGGACTCGCATTTTTCTGGTCTCGGTCTTGACGCGGTCAAGAAACAAATACAGCAAAGAGATGGTGGAGGTGATCCTCTCAGTCTGAGGGTTTCTGAATGACAATGAGGAAATAGTCTTTATCTGGAGCAATCATCTGGAGCAATCATCTGGTCTTGGTCTTGACTCAGACTCGATTTGCTCCAGTCTTGGTCTTGAATCGGTCTCACTTTAGGTGGTCTCGAACACAACACTGTTTTCCTATGTTGTATTGTTTTGCATACAACTTTCCCACAACTTTCTGGGAATGGTGCAGGATAGTTGCTTGGCTTTGGAACATTCTTAGCACAAATGTCATTACTTTAACAGAATGGTAACATTTAATTTACATTTTTGTAATATTCTGGGAACGTTCTCCAACTAATTTGACATTGGGAAGGTTCTCAAAGTGTTCCAAGAACATTAAGAAACAATGTTCTTCTGTGGGAATTTCAGTACTTCAGCTTAACGTTTCCTACAGGTTTCCTCATGGTTCTATTTAAAGGCATGTTCTCAAATTGTTTACGAGAACATTAACAAAACTTTCCATAAAAACCACAAGAAAACTTTAGTAACGTTCTAAGAATGTTATTTAAAAACATATACATTCCGTTCTCAGCATCAACAAATCTCTCTATGCTCTATCTTGTTAAGTGTGTTCAGGACTGCTTTTTTGTGTGTGTTTTCTTTATGCAAATTTTGTTTTAGGGAATGTTTTTCAGGATGGTTGGTCCACTAATTGGCCCACCTGATGTTAATGAGTGCTTGTTTCCTTTGAAATGGGGTCTGTTTGAACAGACCAAAATTAACAGCTTTGTGTGTGTAAAGAAAAGATGGCATGCTAGCTTCATCCTGGTGGCGCAATGGACTAATTCAATGGGTAGATAACAGAAGATTATAGGTTTGAATCTCACTGATGACGTGTCACAATAAGATAGAAATGTGTTTGCATGATAAATGCCTAAGGAAATCAATTTCCATGTGTCCTATCTGTGCTTGGATTTCAAAAATGTTAAACCCCAAATAAGCTAGCAGTGTTATTAAAAGACTTACTGAAACAGTCAGTGAAAGGTTTAAGGAAGTTATTGAAACCTATCATTTCCGTTCGCAGAGCATTAGTGAAACCTCACAGGAAAACTGTCAAGGAACCAGATTAAAACATTATCAGAACCTAAAAATCAACATTCCCAGAACAGGCAAAATTTTCACTTCTGTTCTCAGAAAGTTTTAAGAAAACCGGTCAGGAAACGTATGGCTTCATTCCCACAACCAATGTGAAACCAAAATCATACGTTCCCACAACTTCCAAGGAACCAAATGTGCTAGCTGGGGTGTTTGTGTGTGTGTGTTTGTGTCCCACTGGGCACACACTGGTTGAATCAACGTTGTTTCCACGTTATCTCAACAAAATTGCATTGAACCAATGTTCAAAGCACACAGGCAGAACTGTATAGCATAAACATCTAGCATCTATTGTTATGGCCTTCCCCAAATCAGATTACTAACCAACCTATTTCACTGCAATTTCTTCATGTCATAATCTTCCAGAGCTTCCAGGAAATGTCCCTCTGTGTGTGTGTGTTCCTATCCTAACACAAATCTAAATCCAATTATTCCTCTGTAGCCTTGGCTCATGGGGAGAACACTACAACACACAAACATAAACATTGAGAAAACTAAGAATTTGTTTGCTTAGGAAAATTTGATAGTGTCTGTTTGTGTGTTGTTATCCAAATGTTGGCTGTTTGTTTCTAAGCTGAAATCAGTGACAATGCTTTCATAAAAATAGCATTCCGTTTAGTCCACTAGAGAGAGAAAGAGAGAGCGAGATTAAAAGAGAGAGTGGTAGAGAGACACGGAGTTAAACTCGCGTAAATGGAACTTAATTCAATTTGTATGTGCTTTTCTCTCTATGTGTATTCTGACCTTGAACTTACAGTAGCTTGCGAAAGTATTCACCCCCATTGGCATTTTTCCTATTTTGTTGCCTTACAACCTGGAAGTAAAATTGATTTTTGGGGGGTTTGTATCATTTGATTTACACAACATGCCTACCACTTTGAAGATGCAAAATATTTTTTATTGTGAAACAAACAAGAAATAAGGCAAAAATACCGAAAACTTGAGCGTGCATAACTATTCACCCCCCCCAAAAAAGTCAATACTTTGTAGAGCCACCTTTTGCAGCAATTACAGCTGCAAGTCTCTTTGGGTATGTCTCTATAAGCTTGGCACATCTAGCCACTGGGATTTTTGCCCATTCTTCAAGGCAAAACTGCTCCAGCTCCTTCAAGTTGGATGGGTTCCGCTTGTGTACAGCAATCTTTAAGTCATACCACAGATTCTCAATTGGATTGAGGTCTGGGCTTTGACTAGGCCATTCAAAGACTTTTAAATGTTTCCCCTTAAACCACTCAAGTGTTGCTTTAGCAGTATGCTAGAGAATGCTGAGCAAGAGGACAAATACATTAGTATCTAGTTTGAGAAACAGACGCCTCACAGGTCCTCAACTGGCAGCTTCATTAAATAGTACCCGCAAAACACCAGTCTCAACGTCAACAGTGAAGAGGCGACTCCGGGATGCTGACCTTCTAAGCAGAGTTGCAAAGAAAAAGCCATATCTCAGACTGGCCAATAAAAAGAAAAGACACTGGACTAGCGCACTAGCTAGGTTTCCATTCAATTGGTGACAGATATTTATGCAAATATTATAACATCTTCTAAAAACAATATGCCATTTCAGAGTTTGCTTTAGAAAATTTGGTGCCAGACAACATGACAGGGAAGATTTTAATTTACCGAACATTTGAGAAATTCCCCGGACATCCATATGCATTGAGAGCCAACCTGGCGCAGCCAGCACCAACAATAAACGAGGGATCATGGCCAAATGAGCCACATTTACGTGTCCTTAAAAACAGCCTATTACAAAAACACTATTCCTTGTGTTTCGATGTGTAGCATATGCAAAACTTTATAGCCAATTCTTTTATTGGTTTTTAGGCTACTTTCCTAAAACAGTAATTGTCCACCTCACGGTTCAGCTGTCAGAGATTTGATCACTAAATGTATCAGGGCATTGCATGCATAGGCCTATAGGCTTAGATGTCCACTGTATGATATTAACATTTTAAAACATATACACTATATACAGCCTATATAAAGGAAGAGAAGCTTAGGCCTAACCCCAAAGAGATAGAGAGAGATAGAGATATGCCGGTGGCATACTACGACACCGACATGCATTTATTTATGTCAGATGCCTACTGCGTCTGCTATACAGTTATAGACGTACAGAAGGAAGCTAATTCGTTAATTTTCGATCAGAACATTTTGTAAAAGGATAGTTAGATTATCGGAGTAACTCTGGTAGGCCTGGAACAGTCCTCCTCACCTCAAATTCAACTGTCGGAGTCAATTGGAGCCCCGGGGCGCACTGCCTTCATACTGTATCATAGACCTGCAGTAGCTAAAGGTTAATAATAGCCACACCATACCAAACCTTCACAAACGTTTCTAAACATTATTAGGGTAATAACAAAATTAAGTAAAGCCATTGTGTATAAGGAAAATACGAGCAGAAGAGCTAATGTAAATCAGGGAAAAAAAACGCACTACCCTCCCCAAAGCAAAAACGTTTGACAACCCTCCCCTATTTTGGACAACCTGTCCCCCCCCCAGTAAATTTGTTCCTAAGATCCAAACGAGTTGACAGAATTAGAAAATGTGAAATGACTTGCAAATATCTTGAGCAACCAGGCATGCAATGATTAACTTTGACACGCTGACAAAAAGATGTGCAGGCCAAATGGTGTTTTTTCTTGAATGGCTATACAGTTCATGAATGGTCTGTAAACACTATACAGTGTGCAGTGGAATACGTTGACAGGTGTACTGTGTACTATCGTTATTGTTAGGCTACCGATGTTTGCAGCTTTGCAAGTCAAGGGAAAATTGGCAGACAGGCTATATGCGAACATTTTGGAATACAATTGCAAAAGAGGAATGTGACAGAGGGATGATTTTGCCCAACGAAGGCAGGATAAAGAGTAGCCCAATATTAACCTCTTATTCATTATTTCATTCATGAAAATTAATAAGATGTCTAATATTGGGCTATAGACAAAGGCTAAGTAGGACTACATCAATGGAAACCAATTTTTTTAGTTGCTGCATAAATCCAGTTATCAGGGTTGCAAACAGAGATCTGATTGATTGCATAAGATCCAAACACATTAGACCAAGTTCACACAGCTGCTTGGAGATGTCACACTCTGGCTCCGGGACTCTGTATGTTGAGCCAGGGTGTGTTCATTAATTGGGTGTATTTCTATGTTGGTATTTCTGTTGGGTTCATTTCTATGTTTGAATGAATGACTCCCAATCAGAGGCAACGAGTGTCAGCTGTGTGCTGGTTGTCTCTGATTGGGAGCCATATTTAACTGTCTGTGTTTCACTTTGTGTTTGTGGGTTTTTGTTCCTTTACGGTCATTGTTACTGTGGACTTCACGAGTCGTCTTTTGTTTTGGTTTTTGTGCGTTTGTACAATAAAGTCATCATGTTCGCTCAACACGCTGCGCCTTGGTCCGCTTCCTGTAACGACGATCGTGACAGAAAAACCCACCATACAACGACCAAGCAGCGTGTCCAGGAACACACGCAGGAGGTGACTCTGGTGGATGTCCTCCTCGGTTGGGGGCAGATTACCGAGGAGGAGGCCGTCCGGTACCGGAGGGCGATGAAGGGGGAGACCCAGGCAGGAGAGGAGCAGCGGCGTCAGCAGTGCCATCGTCGGACGGACGAGAGGCACCCCCAAGAATTTTTTAGGGGGGGGCACACGGCATGGGCGACTGGGCAGCAGGAGGCTGCCACAGGGCGAAATAGGAGAAGAGGAGAGAAGGCCACCGGGTTTTGGGGGCCAGAAGGCAGGTTGGCGGAGCCTGGATGGAGAGCAGAGCCAACTCCCCGTACTCAGGCATGGCAGCATGAGACTGGGCAGGTTCCGCGGTATGCGGAGCTGCGCACTGTGTCACGAGTGGTCCGGCATAGTCCGGTACGTCCTGTGCGAGCACCCCGCACGTGTTGTGCGAAGGTGGGCATGCAGCCAGGACGGAGTGTGCCGGCTCAGCGCTCGGGACGTCCAGTGCCTCTCCTCGGTCCCGGATATCCTGCGCCAGTATCACGTGCTGTTATGCCAGTACGGGTACACAGCCCTGTACGTCCTGTGCTGATGCCTCACACAGAGTGTGTGAAGGTAGGCATTCAGCCAGGACGGGTTGTGGCAGCTCTTCACTCCAGGTCTCCTATCCGTCTCCATAGCCCAGTCTGGCCTGTCCCTGCTCCACGCACCAAGCCTACGGTGTGCGTCGACAGCCCTGCCCGGCCTGTTCCTGCTCCACGCACCAAGTCTACGGTGTGCGTCGACAGCCCTGCCCGGCCTGTTCCTGCTCCACGCACCAAGTCTACGGTGTGCGTCGACAGCCCTGCCCGGCCTGTTCCTGCTCCACGCACCAAGTCTACGGGGTGCGTCGCCAGCCCTGCCCGGGCTGTTCCTGCTCCTCGCACTAAGCCTACGGTGTGCGTCGCCAGCCCAGCCCGGCCTGTTCCTGCTCCACGTACCAAGCCTACGGGGTGCGTCGCCAGCCCAGCCCGGCCTGTTCCTGCTCCACGCACCAAGCCTACGGGGTGCGTCGTCAGCCCAGCCCAGCCCGTTCCTGCTACTCGCACCAAGCCAGGGGTGCGAGTCGTCAGCCTGGTTCAGCCCGTTCCTGCTACTCGCACCAAGCCAGGGGTGCGAGTCGTCAGCCTGGTAAGACCGGTCAGCTGCTCCACAACAGAGCGTAAGCAATCCGCTCCGTCAATGACCAGTCCAGATCCAGCCAGCGGGGTCAGACCGGACCAGGGGCGCTACGGGGGTATTATGGAGGGGTGGTGGTCAAGGCCGGAGCCAGAGCCGCCGCCGAGGAGGTATGCCCACCCAGCCCTCCCTTGTTTAGCCCTTATTGAGGCGCGGTCGCAGTCCGCGCCTTTAGGGGGGGGTACTGTCACGCTCTGGCTCCGGGACTCTGTATGTTGAGCCAGGGTGTGTTCATTCATTGGGTGTATTTCTATGTTGGTATTTCTGTTGGGTTCATTTCTATGTTTGAATGAATGACTCCCAATCAGAGGCAACGAGTGTCAGCTGTGTGCTGGTTGTCTCTGATTGGGAGCCATATTTAACTGTCTGTGTTTCACTTTGTGTTTGTGGGTTTTTGTTCCTTTACGGTCATTGTTACTGTGGACTTCACGAGTCGTCTTTTGTTTTGGTTTTTGTGCGTTTGTACAATAAAGTCATCATGTTCGCTCAACACGCTGCGCCTTGGTCCGCTTCCTGTAACGACGATCGTGACAGGAGAGCTGATCACTGTGACCATATAGACATCTGTTGCCTTTGTATTTTAAATTTTTTGCTGTAATAAGAAATGTATAGGCATATTGAAAATGTGTTTAATGCGCACCAATGTCCTGCTATCTTGCTCCAACTCTGGCTCTCTCCAGCCAGCTACACTGAGCTCTAGCACCATTGAATACTGCAAAATAGCATTTCAAACAAAAGTTGATCTATTTTTGGCTGATATAGACAAATAATGTTAGATAGTCATGTAATGGACCACGTGAGAATTTCTGGTAATATGTGTTGCTGCTATTGTCCAACTCATACTTCCGAAAACGACAAACTGTCCCCAATCCAGATCTGTTTAAATCACTAAGATATCTTTACCAGAACCCAAGTTAAGAGCTTTTAAAGTTTACTTCAGTCAAAAAATAAAAAGTGAAATAAGAGCATTCAGAAATTCCATTCCATTTTATTCAAATTCCATTGAGAGGTATGAGATTTAACAAAAAAAACACTCAAGCTTGATTGTTTCAAAAGAGATTGTCACGATATGTATTATTTTTCAAACAGCAACTGCTGTTGTTGTTTGCAATAAATAACAAATTATCATACGGAATAATAATCTATAAATATATTTTAATGTATAAATTAATTTACATTTAAGTGTGATTATGAACAGTAAAAAACAAATCCTTAAAAATAAACACTTTGACTATATTCAACACTTGATGGCATGAAAGATGGCAGAAATAAGGCCACTCTACCATAAAGGCCTGATTGGTGGAGTGCTGCAGAGATGGTTGTCCTTCTGGAAGGTTATCCCATCTCCACAGAGAGACTCTAGAGCTCTGTCAGAGTGACCATCGGGTTCTTGGTCACCTCCCTGACCAAGGCCCTTCTCCCCCGATTGCTGAGTTTGGCTGAGCGGCCAGCTCTAGGAAGAGTCTTGTTGGTTCCAAACTTCTTCTATTTAAGAATGATGGAGGCCCCTGTGTCCTTGGGGACCTTCAATGCAGCATAAATGTTTTGGTACCCTTCCCCAGATCTGTGCCTCAACACAATCCTGTCTCAAAGCTCTACAGACAATTCCGTCGACCTCATGGCTTGGTTTTTGCTCTGACTTGCACTGTCTACTGTGGGACATTATATGGACAGGTGTGTGCCTTTCCAAATCATGTCCAATCAATTGAATTTACCACAGGTGGACTCCAATCAAGTTGTAGAAACATCTCAAGGATGATCAATGGAAACAGGCTGCACCTGAGCTCAATATCGAGTATCATAGCAAGGGGTCTGAATACTTATGTAAATAAGATGCTTCTGTTTTTAATACATTTGCTGTTTTCACTTTGTCATTATGGGGTATTGTGTGTAGATTGACAAGGGATAAAAAAAAATCAATTTTAGAATAAGCTGTAACGTAACAAAATGTAGATGCACTGAAATGAGTAAAGCATTATTAAAGTGACTAGTGTTCCATTATTAAAGTGACCAGTGATTCCATGTCTATGTATATGGGGCAGCAGCCTCTAAGGTGCTGGGTTGAGTAACCGGGTGGTAGCCAGCTAGTGATGTCTATTTAACAGTCTGATGGCCTTGAGAAATAAGCTGTTTTTCAGTCTCTCAGTCCCAGCTTTGATGCACATGTACTGACCTTGCCTTCTGGATGGTAGCTGGGTGAACAGGCCGTGGCTCGGGTGGTTGATGTCCTTGATGATATTTTTGGCCTTCCTGTGACATCGGGTGCTGTAGGTGTCCTGGAGGGCAGGCAGTGTGCCCCCGGTGATGCGTTGGGAAGACCGCACCATCCACTGGAGAGCCCTGCGGTTGCGGGCGGTGCAGTTGCCGTACCAGGCGATGATACAGCCTGACAGGATGCTCTCAATTGTGCATCTGTAAAAATGTGTGACGGTCTTAGGGGCCAAGCCAAATTTCTTCAGTCTCCTGCGGTTGAAGAGGCGCTGTTGCGCCTTCTTCACCACACTGTCTGTGTGGGGGGACCATTTCAGATTGTCAGTGATGTGTACGCCGAGGAACTAGAAGCTTTCCACCTTCTCCACTGCGGTCTCATCGATGTGGATAGAGGCGTGCTCCCTCTGCTGTTTCCTGAAGTCCACGATCAGCTCCTTTGTTTTGTTGACATTGAAGGAGAGGTTATTTTCCTGGCACCACTCTGCCAGGCCCCTCACCTCCTCCCTGTAGGCTGTCTCATCATTGTTGGTAATCAGGCCTACTACTGTTATGTCGTCTGCAAATGATTGAGTTGGAGGCTTGCGTGGCCACGCAGTCATGGGTGAACAGGGAGTACACAAGGGGGTGAGCACGCACCCTTGTGTGGCCCCTGTGTTGAGGATCAGCGAAATGGAGGTGTTGTTTCCTACCTTCACCACCTGGGGGCGGCCCGTCAGGAAGTCCAGGACCTAGTTGCACAGGGCGGAGTTCAGACCCAGGGCCCTGAGCTTAATGATGAGCTTGGAGGGTACTATGGTGTTGAATGAGGCTACTCTGCAGACCAGCTTCCTTTTATTGAAATTCAATAAAGTAAATCTTGATTTAACAAAAACTCTGTAAGAACTTTGATTGTTAATAAAGTATAGTGATGAATTTCCACAACAGGCCGCGTCGGTGGCACTGTGTTATCCTCAAAGCGGGCAAAGAAGGTGTTCAACTTGTTTGGGAGCAAGACGTTGATGTCTGCGACGTGGCTGGTTTTCCCATTGTAAACTGTTATTGTCTGTAGAACCTGCCACATACGTGTCGTGTTGAATTGAGACTCCACTTTGTCTCTATACTGATGTTTTGCCTGTTTGATTGCCTTACGGAGGGAATAACTACACTGATTGTATTCGACCATATTCCCAGTCACCTTACCATGGTTAAATGCGGTGGCTTTCAGTTATCCATGGTTTCTGGTTTGGATAGGTTTTAATAGTCACAGTGGGAACAACATTCTCTATACACTTCTTGATGAACTCAGTCACCGTGTCCGTGTATACGTCAATGCTGTTCTCGCGTGATCAAAACAATCTTGAAGCATGGATTCCGATTGGTCAGACCAGAAAGGGAGGAGCAAAATGGAGTCGTGATCTGATTTGCCGAAGGGAGGACGAGGGAGGGCCTTGTAGGCATACCAGAAGGGGGAGTAGCAGTGGTCGAGCGTTTTTCCAGCGCGACTACTACAGTCAGTGTGTTGATAGAACTTCGGTAGCGTTTTCATCAAATTTGCTTTGTAAAAAATCCCCAGCTACAATAAATAAATATATAAATGCGGCCTCAGGATATGTGGTTTCCAGTTTGCATAAAGTCCAGTGTAGTTCTGTCAACGCGTGCTGTGGGTGCAGTGGCGGAATCAAACGCAGGACGCAGACGGATAATCCAACAGACTTGTATTAATGCCAAAACACGGCAAACGGACAACACTTGCCCGAAGGCGAAATACGCACGAAGGCGAAAATGAAACAAACAGCGCACCAAACAGGTGCGTAATAACTCCAGCGCAGTGGAGAGAAGCTCAACCGAGCGAAATACACGTCTGACAAAAATCAATAACACACAACACCTGACAAACACAACGAGAACTAAATAGGACACTAATGACACTAAATGAAAACAGGTGTGACAACACTCAGACAAAAGCAAACGAACATGAAACATACAACGGTGGCAGCTAGTATTCCGGAGACAACGAACGCCGAAGCCTGCCCGAACACGGGAGAGAGGCAGCCTCGGCCGAAACCGTGACAGTACCCCCCCCTTGACGCGCGGCTCCAGACGTGCGCCGACTCCGGCCTCGGGGACGACCCGGAGGACGCGGAGCAGGGTGCGTCGGGTGCCCACGATGGAATTCCGTCAGGAGAGACGGGTCCAAAATGTCTCTCCTCGGCACCCAGCACCGCTCCTCCGGACCGTACCCCTCCCACTCCACTAGATACTGGAGACCCCCCATCCGACGTCTCGAATCCAAGATGGACCTCACAGAGTACGCCGGTGCCCCATCGATGTCCAATGGGGGCGGAGGAGTCTCCCTGATCTCACTTTCTTGGAGTGGGCCAGCTACCACCGGCCTGAGAAGGGACACATGGAACGAGGGGTTAATACTTTTATATTCAACAGGTAGCTGTAATTTATAACAAACCTCGTTCAACCTTCCCAGGACTTTAAATGGCCCTACAAACCGCCGACCCAGTTTCCGACAGGGCAGGCGGAGGGGCAGGTTTCTGGTAGAGAGCCAGACTCGATCACCAGGTGCGTACACCGGTCCCTCACTGCGGTGGAGATCGGCGCTCGCCTTATGACGTCGGAGGGCCCGCTGCAGGTGGACGTGTGCAGCGTTCCATGTCTCCTCCGAGCGCCTCGCCCACTCATCCACCGCAGGAGCCTCGATCTGGCTCTGCTGCCAGGGTGCCAGAACCGGCTGGTAACCTAACACACATTGGAAAGGGGTTAGGTTAGTGGAGGAATGGCGTAGGGAATTCTGGGCCATTTCGGCCCAGGGAACGTACCTTGCCCACTCCTCCGGCCGGTCCTGGCAGTATGTTCTAAGAAACCTGCCCACATCCTGGTTTACACGTTCCACCTGCCCATTACTCTCCGGGTGGTAACCCGAGGTGAGGCTCACTGAGACCCCCAACCGCTCCATAAAGGCCCTCCAGACTCTGGAGGTAAATTGGGGACCCCGATCAGACACAATATCCTCGGGTACCCCGTAGTGCCGGAACAAATGGGTGAATAGGGCTTCGGCAGTTTGCAGGGCGGTAGGAAGGCCCGGCATGGGGAGCAAACGACAGGCCTTAGAAAACCGGTCCACAACGACCAGTATAGTGGTATTCCCCTGTGAAGGAGGAAGGTCAGTAAGGAAATCCACCGAGAGGTGGGACCATGGTCGTTGTGGCACGGGCAGGGGTAGTAACTTACCCCTAGGCAGATGTCTAGGCGCCTTACACTGGGCGCACACCGAGCAGGAGGAAACATAAACCCTCACATCCCTTGCCAACGTGGGCCACCAGTACTTGGCACTAAGACAGTGCACTGTCCGGCCGATACCCGGATGTCCAGAGGAGGGTGACGTGTGAGCCCAATAGATCAATCGATCCCGAACCTCGAGCGGAACGTACTTCCGACCCTCCGGGCACTGTGGTGGACTAGGGTCGGTGCGTAACGCCCGCTCGAGTTCAGCATCGACCTCCCACACTACCGGTGCCACCAGACACGACTCCGGCAGTATGGGAGTGGGCTCCACGGACCTCTCCTCCGTGTCATACCGCCGAGACAGCGCATCTGCCTTACCGTTCTGTGACCCAGGGATGTACGTGATCTTAAAAGTAAACCTGGTCAAGAACATATTCCATCTTGCCTGGCGAGGGTTCAGCCTCCTCGCTGCCCGGATGTACTCCAGGTTACGGTGGTCCGTCAAAATGAGGAAAGGCCAGTGCCTCCACACCTTTAGGGCCTGTACCACAGCTAACAGCTCCCTGTCCCCTACGTCATAGTTCCGCTCCGCCGGACTGAGCTTCTTAGAATAAAAGGCACAGGGGCGGAGTTTAGGTGGCGCGCCAGACCGTTGTGAAAGCACGGCTCCTAGACCGGCCTCTGACGCGTCCACCTCTACCTGGAACGGCAAAGAGGGATCCGGATGCGCCAGCACCGGGGCCGAGGTAAACAGGTCCTTCAGCCTCCCAAACGCCCTGTCCGCCTCGGCCGACCACTGCAGACGCACCGGACCCCCCTTCAAAAGAGACGTGATGGGAGCTGCCACCTGTCCAAAACCCCGGATAAACCTCCGGTAGTAATTCGCAAACCCCAAAAACTGCTGCACCTCCTTCACAGTGGTTGGTGTTTGCCAATTACGCACGGCCGACACCCGGTCTACCTCCATCTTCACCCCTGACGCAGACAACTGATACCCCAAAAAGGAGACCGACTCCTGGAAAAACAGACACTTCTCTGCCTTCACATACAGGTCGTGCTCCACCAGCCTCCGCAACACTCTACGCACCAGGGCCACATGCTCGACACGGGTAGGCGAGTACACGAGAATGTCATCAATGTACACAACCACCCCCTGCCCCTGCATGTCCCTGAAGATCTCATCCACGAATGATTGGAAAACTGACGGAGCGTTCATCAACCCGTATGGCATGACCAGATACTCGTAATGGCCCGAGGTGGTACTAAAGGCTGTCTTCCATTCATCGCCCTCCCTGATGCGCACCAAGTTGTACGCGCTCCTGAGATCTAATTTAGTGAAGAAACGCGCCCCATGCAACGACTCAGTCATGGTCGCAATCAGCGGGAGTGGATAACTGTACTTCACCGTAATCTGATTGAGACCACGGTAATCGATGCACGGGCGCAAACCACCATCCTTTTTCTTCACAAAAAAGAAACTCGAGGACGCAGGGGAAGTGGAAGGCCGTATGTATCCTTGTCTCAGAGATTCGTCTATGTAAGTCTCCATAGCTTTCTTCTCCTCTTGAGACAGAGGATACACATGGCTCCGTGGGAGCGCAGCTCCTGCCTGGAGGTCTATCGCACAATCTCCCTGCCTATGGGGCGGCAACTGCGTCGCCCTCGACTTACTAAACGCAATAGCCAAATCCCCATACTCAGGGGGAACGTGCAACGCGGGCACCTGGTTTGGACTCTCCACCGAGGTAGCCCCTACGGAAACGCCTAAACATCTACCCACACACTGAGCAGACCACTCCATCAGAGCCCTCTCCTGCCACGAAATGGATGGGTTATGGGTACTCAACCAGGGCATGCCCAGCACCACCGGATACGCAGGAGAGTCAATCAGAAATAGCTGAATCATCTCCTTATGACCCCCCTGCGCACACATCCTAAGTGGCGCAGTGACCTCCCTGATCAAGCCCGCACCCAACGGACGGCTATCTAGGGCATGAACGGGGAAAGGAACATCAACAGGAAGAAGGGGAATCCCTAAAGCTAAACAAAACTTCTTATCAATAAAATTCCCAGCCGCGCCTGAATCTACCAGCGCCTTATGCTGGGAATGAGGTGCTACCTGTGGAAAACGCACAGGCATACAAAAATGTGCAACAGAGAGCTCTGGGTGAGTGGGGCGCCTACTCACCTGGAGGGAATCCCCAGTGCGGGACCTGTCGTCCTCTCCCCTAGGAGGCCATCCCCAGCACCTAGCCGCGGTGTGTCCTCCCCGACCACAGTTGGTGCAGGGGATGGACCCCCTAGTAAGCCGACCCCTCCTCTCTCTAGCGCCAGCGCCCCGAGCTCCATGGGGCACGGCTCGGAAGCGCTGGAGGGTGAAATGGACGGACCCCCCTCGGAACGTCCGCGGGTAGCTAGCAGGTTATCCAGCCTGATGGACATGTCGACCAACTGGTCGAACGTGAGGCTGGTGTCCCTACAGGCCAGCTCCCGACGGACGTCCTCTCGTAGACTACACCTGTAGTGATCGACGAGGGCCCGATCACTCCACCCTGCATCTGCCGCTAGAGTACGGAATTCGAGGGCGAACTCCTAAGCACTCCTCTTCCCCTGCCGGAGGAAGACCAGACGCTCCCCCGCCGCTTTCCCCTCCGGGGGATGGTCAAACACCGCCTTGAAGCGGCGGGAGAACTCGTTGTACGTTATGGTGTCCGCGTCAATCCTCCTCCACTCCGCGTTGGCCCATTCCAACGCCTTCCCGGACAGGCAGGAGATCAGGGCGGACACGCTCTCATGTCCCGAGGGCGCCGGGTGCACGGTGGCCAGGTACAGCTCCACCTGGAGAAGGAAACCCTGGCACCCGGCCGCGGTCCCATCGTAAGCCCTCGGGAGCGAGAGTCGGACTCCTCGGGGTTCTGATGCGGGAATAGGCTGACTGGCCGATGGTGCTGGCACGGAGGGTGGCGGTGGAGGCGTCCCCCAGCCTCGGAGGGTGGTGATCACCTCCTGCAGTGCGGTCCCCATCTGCAGGATCTGGTCACCTTGCTCCCGGACCCTGTCCTCCAGAGTCGCCTGGGCTGCTGCGGCTCCTGCTGATTCCATAGTGGTGTGTTATTCTGTCAACGCGTGCTGTGGGTGCAGTGGTGGAATCAAACGCAGGACGCAGACGGATAATCCAACAGACTTGTATTAATGCCAAAACACGGCAAACGGACAACACTTGCCCGAAGGCGAAATACGCACGAAGGCGAAAATGAAACAAACAGCGCACCAAACAGGTGCGTAATAACTCCAGCGCAGTGGAGAGAAGCTCAACCGAGCGAAATACACGTCTGACAAAAATCAATAACACACAACACCTGACAAACACAACGAGAACTAAATAGGACACTAATGACACTAAATGAAAACAGGTGTGACAACACTCAGACAAAAGCAAACGAACATGAAACATACAACGGTGGCAGCTAGTATTCCGGAGACAACGAACGCCGAAGCCTGCCCGAACACGGGAGAGAGGCAGCCTCGGCCGAAACCGTGACAGTACCCCCCCCTTGACGCGCGGCTCCAGACGTGCGCCGACTCCGGCCTCGGGGACGACCCGGAGGACGCGGAGCAGGGTGCGTCGGGTGCCCACGATGGTATTCCGTCAGGAGAGACGGGTCCAAAATGTCTCTCCTCGGCACCCAGCACCGCTCCTCCGGACCGTACCCCTCCCACTCCACTAGATACTGGAGACCCCCCATCCGACGTCTCGAATCCAAGATGGACCTCACGGAGTACGCCGGTGCCCCCTCGATGTCCAATGGGGGCGGAGGAGTCTCCCTGATCTCACTTTCTTGGAGTGGGCCAGCTACCACCGGCCTGAGAAGGGACACATGGAACGAGGGGTTAATACTTTTATATTCAACAGGTAGCTGTAATTTATAACAAACCTCGTTCAACCTTCCCAGGACTTTAAATGGCCCTACAAACCGCCGACCCAGTTTCCGACAGGGCAGGCGGAGGGGCAGGTTTCTGGTAGAGAGCCAGACTCGATCACCAGGTGCGTACACCGGTCCCTCACTGCGGTGGAGATCGGCGCTCGCCTTATGACGTCGGAGGGCCCGCTGCAGGTGGACGTGTGCAGCGTTCCATGTCTCCTCCGAGCGCCTCGCCCACTCATCCACCGCAGGAGCCTCGATCTGGCTCTGCTGCCAGGGTGCCAGAACCGGCTGGTAACCTAACACACATTGGAAAGGGGTTAGGTTAGTGGAGGAATGGCGTAGGGAATTCTGGGCCATTTCGGCCCAGGGAACGTACCTTGCCCACTCCTCCGGCCGGTCCTGGCAGTATGTTCTAAGAAACCTGCCCACATCCTGGTTTACACGTTCCACCTGCCCATTACTCTCCGGGTGGTAACCCGAGGTGAGGCTCACTGAGACCCCCAACCGCTCCATAAAGGCCCTCCAGACTCTGGAGGTAAATTGGGGACCCCGATCAGACACAATATCCTCGGGTACCCCGTAGTGCCGGAACAAATGGGTGAATAGGGCTTCGGCAGTTTGCAGGGCGGTAGGGTGAAATGGACGGACCCCCCTCGGAACGTCCGCGGGTAGCTAGCAGGTTATCCAGCCTGATGGACATGTCGACCAACTGGTCGAACGTGAGGCTGGTGTCCCTACAGGCCAGCTCCCGACGGACGTCCTCTCGTAGACTACACCTGTAGTGATCGACGAGGGCCCGATCACTCCACCCTGCATCTGCCGCTAGAGTACGGAATTCGAGGGCGAACTCCTAAGCACTCCTCTTCCCCTGCCGGAGGAAGACCAGACGCTCCCCCGCCGCTTTCCCCTCCGGGGGATGGTCAAACACCGCCTTGAAGCGGCGGGAGAACTCGTTGTACGTTATGGTGTCCGCGTCAATCCTCCTCCACTCCGCGTTGGCCCATTCCAACGCCTTCCCGGACAGGCAGGAGATCAGGGCGGACACGCTCTCATGTCCCGAGGGCGCCGGGTGCACGGTGGCCAGGTACAGCTCCACCTGGAGAAGGAAACCCTGGCACCCGGCCGCGGTCCCATCGTAAGCCCTCGGGAGCGAGAGTCGGACTCCTCGGGGTTCTGATGCGGGAATAGGCTGACTGGCCGATGGTGCTGGCACGGAGGGTGGCGGTGGAGGCGTCCCCCAGCCTCGGAGGGTGGTGATCACCTCCTGCAGTGCGGTCCCCATCTGCAGGATCTGGTCACCTTGCTCCCGGACCCTGTCCTCCAGAGTCGCCTGGGCTGCTGCGGCTCCTGCTGATTCCATAGTGGTGTGTTATTCTGTCAACGCGTGCTGTGGGTGCAGTGGTGGAATCAAACGCAGGACGCAGACGGATAATCCAACAGACTTGTATTAATGCCAAAACACGGCAAACGGACAACACTTGCCCGAAGGCGAAATACGCACGAAGGCGAAAATGAAACAAACAGCGCACCAAACAGGTGCGTAATAACTCCAGCGCAGTGGAGAGAAGCTCAACCGAGCGAAATACACGTCTGACAAAAATCAATAACACACAACACCTGACAAACACAACGAGAACTAAATAGGACACTAATGACACTAAATGAAAACAGGTGTGACAACACTCAGACAAAAGCAAACGAACATGAAACATACAACGGTGGCAGCTAGTATTCCGGAGACAACGAACGCCGAAGCCTGCCCGAACACGGGAGAGAGGCAGCCTCGGCCGAAACCGTGACAGTACCCCCCCCTTGACGCGCGGCTCCAGACGTGCGCCGACTCCGGCCTCGGGGACGACCCGGAGGACGCGGAGCAGGGTGCGTCGGGTGCCCACGATGGTATTCCGTCAGGAGAGACGGGTCCAAAATGTCTCTCCTCGGCACCCAGCACCGCTCCTCCGGACCGTACCCCTCCCACTCCACTAGATACTGGAGACCCCCCATCCGACGTCTCGAATCCAAGATGGACCTCACGGAGTACGCCGGTGCCCCCTCGATGTCCAATGGGGGCGGAGGAGTCTCCCTGATCTCACTTTCTTGGAGTGGGCCAGCTACCACCGGCCTGAGAAGGGACACATGGAACGAGGGGTTAATACTTTTATATTCAACAGGTAGCTGTAATTTATAACAAACCTCGTTCAACCTTCCCAGGACTTTAAATGGCCCTACAAACCGCCGACCCAGTTTCCGACAGGGCAGGCGGAGGGGCAGGTTTCTGGTAGAGAGCCAGACTCGATCACCAGGTGCGTACACCGGTCCCTCACTGCGGTGGAGATCGGCGCTCGCCTTATGACGTCGGAGGGCCCGCTGCAGGTGGACGTGTGCAGCGTTCCATGTCTCCTCCGAGCGCCTCGCCCACTCATCCACCGCAGGAGCCTCGATCTGGCTCTGCTGCCAGGGTGCCAGAACCGGCTGGTAACCTAACACACATTGGAAAGGGGTTAGGTTAGTGGAGGAATGGCGTAGGGAATTCTGGGCCATTTCGGCCCAGGGAACGTACCTTGCCCACTCCTCCGGCCGGTCCTGGCAGTATGTTCTAAGAAACCTGCCCACATCCTGGTTTACACGTTCCACCTGCCCATTACTCTCCGGGTGGTAACCCGAGGTGAGGCTCACTGAGACCCCCAACCGCTCCATAAAGGCCCTCCAGACTCTGGAGGTAAATTGGGGACCCCGATCAGACACAATATCCTCGGGTACCCCGTAGTGCCGGAACAAATGGGTGAATAGGGCTTCGGCAGTTTGCAGGGCGGTAGGAAGGCCCGGCATGGGGAGCAAACGACAGGCCTTAGAAAACCGGTCCACAACGACCAGTATAGTGGTATTCCCCTGTGAAGGAGGAAGGTCAGTAAGGAAATCCACCGAGAGGTGGGACCATGGTCGTTGTGGCACGGGCAGGGGTAGTAACTTACCCCTAGGCAGATGTCTAGGCGCCTTACACTGGGCGCACACCGAGCAGGAGGAAACATAAACCCTCACATCCCTTGCCAACGTGGGCCACCAGTACTTGGCACTAAGACAGTGCACTGTCCGGCCGATACCCGGATGTCCAGAGGAGGGTGACGTGTGAGCCCAATAGATCAATCGATCCCGAACCTCGAGCGGAACGTACTTCCGACCCTCCGGGCACTGTGGTGGACTAGGGTCGGTGCGTAACGCCCGCTCGAGTTCAGCATCGACCTCCCACACTACCGGTGCCACCAGACACGACTCCGGCAGTATGGGAGTGGGCTCCACGGACCTCTCCTCCGTGTCATACCGCCGAGACAGCGCATCTGCCTTACCGTTCTGTGACCCAGGGATGTACGTGATCTTAAAAGTAAACCTGGTCAAGAACATATTCCATCTTGCCTGGCGAGGGTTCAGCCTCCTCGCTGCCCGGATGTACTCCAGGTTACGGTGGTCCGTCAAAATGAGGAAAGGGTGTTGAGCCCCCTCAAGCCAGTGCCTCCACACCTTTAGGGCCTGTACCACGGCTAACAGCTCCCTGTCCCCTACGTCATAGTTCCGCTCCGCCGGACTGAGCTTCTTAGAATAAAAGGCACAGGGGCGGAGTTTAGGTGGCGCGCCAGACCGTTGTGAAAGCACGGCTCCTAGACCGGCCTCTGACGCGTCCACCTCTACCTGGAACGGCAAAGAGGGATCCGGATGCGCCAGCACCGGGGCCGAGGTAAACAGGTCCTTCAGCCTCCCAAACGCCCTGTCCGCCTCGGCCGACCACTGCAGACGCACCGGACCCCCCTTCAAAAGAGACGTGATGGGAGCTGCCACCTGTCCAAAACCCCGGATAAACCTCCGGTAGTAATTCGCAAACCCCAAAAACTGCTGCACCTCCTTCACAGTGGTTGGTGTTTGCCAATTACGCACGGCCGACACCCGGTCTACCTCCATCTTCACCCCTGACGCAGACAACTGATACCCCAAAAAGGAGACCGACTCCTGGAAAAACAGACACTTCTCTGCCTTCACATACAGGTCGTGCTCCACCAGCCTCCGCAACACTCTACGCACCAGGGCCACATGCTCGACACGGGTAGGCGAGTACACGAGAATGTCATCAATGTACACAACCACCCCCTGCCCCTGCATGTCCCTGAAGATCTCATCCACGAATGATTGGAAAACTGACGGAGCGTTCATCAACCCGTATGGCATGACCAGATACTCGTAATGGCCCGAGGTGGTACTAAAGGCTGTCTTCCATTCATCGCCCTCCCTGATGCGCACCAAGTTGTACGCGCTCCTGAGATCTAATTTAGTGAAGAAACGCGCCCCATGCAACGACTCAGTCATGGTCGCAATCAGCGGGAGTGGATAACTGTACTTCACCGTAATCTGATTGAGACCACGGTAATCGATGCACGGGCGCAAACCACCATCCTTTTTCTTCACAAAAAAGAAACTTGAGGACGCAGGGGAAGTGGAAGGCCGTATGTATCCTTGTCTCAGAGATTCGTCTATGTAAGTCTCCATAGCTTTCTTCTCCTCTTGAGACAGAGGATACACATGGCTCCGTGGGAGCGCAGCTCCTGCCTGGAGGTCTATCGCACAATCTCCCTGCCTATGGGGCGGCAACTGCGTCGCCCTCGACTTACTAAACGCAATAGCCAAATCCCCATACTCAGGGGGAACGTGCAACGCGGGCACCTGGTTTGGACTCTCCACCGAGGTAGCCCCTACGGAAACGCCTAAACATCTACCCACACACTGAGCAGACCACTCCATCAGAGCCCTCTCCTGCCACGAAATGGATGGGTTATGGGTACTCAACCAGGGCATGCCCAGCACCACCGGATACGCAGGAGAGTCAATCAGAAATAGCTGAATCATCTCCTTATGACCCCCCTGCGCACACATCCTAAGTGGCGCAGTGACCTCCCTGATCAAGCCCGCACCCAACGGACGGCTATCTAGGGCATGAACGGGGAAAGGAACATCAACAGGAAGAAGGGGAATCCCTAAAGCTAAACAAAACTTCTTATCAATACAATTCCCAGCCGCGCCTGAATCTACCAGCGCCTTATGCTGGGAATGAGGTGCTACCTGTGGAAAACGCACAGGCATACAAAAATGTGCAACAGAGAGCTCTGGGTGAGTGGGGCGCCTACTCACCTGGAGGGAATCCCCAGTGCGGGACCTGTCGTCCTCTCCCCTAGGAGGCCATCCCCAGCACCTAGCCGCGGTGTGTCCTCCCCGACCACAGTTGGTGCAGGGGATGGACCCCCTAGTAAGCCGACCCCTCCTCTCTCTAGCGCCAGCGCCCCGAGCTCCATGGGGCACGGCTCGGAAGCGCTGGAGGGTGAAATGGACGGACCCCCCTCGGAACGTCCGCGGGTAGCTAGCAGGTTATCCAGCCTGATGGACATGTCGACCAACTGGTCGAACGTGAGGCTGGTGTCCCTACAGGCCAGCTCCCGACGGACGTCCTCTCGTAGACTACACCTGTAGTGATCGACGAGGGCCCGATCACTCCACCCTGCATCTGCCGCTAGAGTACGGAATTCGAGGGCGAACTCCTGAGCACTCCTCTTCCCCTGCCGGAGGAAGACCAGACGCTCCCCCGCCGCTTTCCCCTCCGGGGGATGGTCAAACACCGCCTTGAAGCGGCGGGAGAACTCGTTGTACGTTATGGTGTCCGCGTCGATCCTCCTCCACTCCGCGTTGGCCCATTCCAACGCCTTCCCGGACAGGCAGGAGATCAGGGCGGACACGCTCTCATGTCCCGAGGGCGCCGGGTGCACGGTGGCCAGGTACAGCTCCACCTGGAGAAGGAAAC
Source organism: Coregonus lavaretus (assembly GCF_964263955.1). Lineage (NCBI taxonomy): Eukaryota > Metazoa > Chordata > Actinopteri > Salmoniformes > Salmonidae > Coregonus > Coregonus lavaretus. The sequence continues at coordinate 42,286,343 of NC_139994.1, forward strand.
CCTGGCACCCGGCCGCGGTCCCATCGTAAGCCCTCGGGAGCGAGAGTCGGACTCCTCGGGGTTCTGATGCGGGAATAGGCTGACTGGCCGATGGTGCTGGCACGGAGGGTGGCGGTGGAGGCGTCCCCCAGCCTCGGAGGGTGGTGATCACCTCCTGCAGTGCGGTCCCCATCTGCAGGATCTGGTCACCTTGCTCCCGGACCCTGTCCTCCAGAGTCGCCTGGGCTGCTGCGGCTCCTGCTGATTCCATAGTGGTGTGTTATTCTGTCAACGCGTGCTGTGGGTGCAGTGGCGGAATCAAACGCAGGACGCAGACGGATAATCCAACAGACTTGTATTAATGCCAAAACACGGCAAACGGACAACACTTGCCCGAAGGCGAAATACGCACGAAGGCGAAAATGAAACAAACAGCGCACCAAACAGGTGCGTAATAACTCCAGCGCAGTGGAGAGAAGCTCAACCGAGCGAAATACACGTCTGACAAAAATCAATAACACACAACACCTGACAAACACAACGAGAACTAAATAGGACACTAATGACACTAAATGAAAACAGGTGTGACAACACTCAGACAAAAGCAAACGAACATGAAACATACAACGGTGGCAGCTAGTATTCCGGAGACAACGAACGCCGAAGCCTGCCCGAACACGGGAGAGAGGCAGCCTCGGCCGAAACCGTGACAAGTTCCTTGATGGCCGTCGTGGTATTGGCTTGAGGGGGAATATACACGGCTGTAATATTACCAAAGAAAATTGTCTTGGGAGGTAATACGGTCTGCATTTGATTGTTAGGTATTCTAGATTGGGTGAACAAAAGGACTTGAATTTCTGTACATTATCACAATCACACCATGAGTAGTTAATCATGAAACCTACACCACCACCTTTCTTCTTTCTGGAAAGTTCTTTATTCCTCTCTGCGCGATGTACTGAGAACCCAGCTGGCTATATGGACGGGGACAATATATCCGGAGAAAGCCATGATTCCGTGAAACAGAGTATATTACAGTCCCTGATGTCACTCTGGAAGGAGAGCATCGCCTTGAGCTCGTCTACTTTATTGTCCAGAGTCTTGGAGCAGCCTCTGGGATAAGTTCAATTGCCCTGGGGGGTACGAACAAAGGATCCAATTCGGGAAAATTCGTATTCCTGGTTGTAATGCTGGTGAGTTTCCGCCGCTCTGATATCCAAAAGTTATTTCCGGCTGTATGTAATAACGTTCTGGGCTAATAATGTAAGAAATAACACAGAAAAAACTAACCTGTAAATAAACACACCCTCTAAGAGTTCACTGGACGCTGAGGCAGAGAAGAAGCAGGAACAGCCCATTGCTTCTCCCACGGATAATGCCGATCTTGGCGATCACAACGATAATGAAGGAAGAAGAAAGGTGGTGACTTTTGGCCCACTTAAACCGGTATCATTATCAGAACCACAATTCCCATATTGGTTGGAATCTAGCCTTTATGCTGCTATTCCATTTAGCCAAAGCCTACCAGTACTCTCTGCATTGTTGGGAAGAGCCCGTAAGTAAGCATTTCGCTGCTAGTCCAAACCTGTCGTTTACGAAGCATGTGGTGAATACAATTTTATGGCACCTAAGTCATTTCCATGATGACAACTGCGTATCACTGGCGGACAGCTTGAATTCAAGCGACCCCCTGGCCTTTGGGCTACAAAGCGCATTAACATTTAACATTGTAGCCCTGAGGGACACGACTACAGGATATGATTAGAGATTTGTCAGAGAGTTAGAAATCAATATCCTAATAGAGTGGAAAATTCCACAGCTAATCTTTGCATATGTAATAACTGATATTAAACACAGATATTAAACACAATGAAACTGTTTGCACCTCAGAACAGTGCCCCATTAACCTGCCAGCTTCTAAGAAATACACACAAAATGTTAAAATACAATAGCTAAAGGATTAGTTTGTTCGGCTGAGTGGCAAATGGGCTTAATGAAGCGCCGATTGAGCATTGTCATTTGTCCCCTCCAAAGACAAAAGTTTGATGATCTGAGCTGGTGAGCCCTTTTCTCTGTGGCTGGCGGCATTGTGTCCATCAACAAGACACATATATCAACAGCCTGAGGAAGGAGGAGAATATGGTCAGAGGGAGAGTTACTGGGTGATAAGGGGTTTCCTCAAGCATGTGTGTAAAAATATATTGGATGGGAATTATAGTGAGCAGAGTACCTCATTGTAAGTCAGACACAACTAGAAAGATAAAATGCATGCATACATTCACCATGTCTAACATTTTTTGCAAAAAGCACGAATCATCAGAGAATACTGATGGTAACATTTCCTTTGACAGCTTCACGCTATCTACTGTTAACACTAGCAGAGGAAGGATGCGTACCATGGCCAGGTCAAGTGCGATCTGTCCCTCCTGCTTCTTCATGGTAGGGTCAGCTCTGTAGGCCAGCAGTAGAGCACACAGCGGAGTACGGCCCTTCTGAGCCGCCTAGTTGAGAGGGGTGAAGGGTCACTTATCTGTGGTGTTCACACGTGTTGAAGTTGATCAGGAGGGTCGCAATGTCCACGTACTGTAGAGGAGAGACATAGGAGAGGAGTGACAGAGGAGAGAAGAGAGGACAGGAGAGACAGAGGAGTGACCGAGAGGAGCGAGTGAAACAGAGGACATCATTTAACCTCATCATGACTTGTCCAAAGCCTGATGACATCCAAGCTGTTAGACATAATATGCTACAGAACATTTCTTCTCTTGATGGGAAAACTACTGTGTACATTATATATTTTTTTAAAGATTACTTTGAATAGCCATAATGAATTTAAGAGGTACAGGGAGCTCTTTAGCCTATATTCTGGAATCATCTTCAGCATGGGCTCCTGTAACGACACATTTGCGTTTCACATTGTAACGAGTGCACTGCATGGTGTATTGGGAAACGGGTGTGACATCTTCGGTCGTTACTTTTACATTTAACTCGTCATCTTTCTTCTCAAATCCGGTGGACATAAAACAACAGGGTAAGATATATATCGATTTTGAGACATGACATGCAGTATTTTCATATTTTAGTATACGCTGTTCATATTAATGCAAAGTTCCTGTTCTTTTTCTAAGCATATATCTGTGAATCTGCAACAAAGACACAGGGAGTCAGGAAGCAAGTGCAGTTGGTGAGTTTAATAACAAAGAACATGAAGATATACAAAACAAGAGAAGCGTACTGGGCATGAAAACAAAACTAATACTGCCTGAAGACTGAGGCTACTGAGGGCTAAATAAAGGAGTAGTAATCAAGGTACTAATGAAGTCCAGGTGTGCATGACGATGTGGAGCAGGTGTGCGTAATGATGGTTGCCAGGTATGCGTAATGTGGGTTGCCAGGACCGGTTGGTAGTAGACAGGTGACGTAGAGCGCCGGAGCGGGAGTAGGCGTGACAGAAATGTCAACGGAGTACTGAGCTTTTTACTGTCAAAGCCTTTTACATTTAATTCAGCTGTTGTCATGCTAATTTAGCTATTTGCGACCTGCAGAAAACAAAAGTAAAGCTGCTCCGTTCTGTCAACAGAGCTCGGTGCTTATTATCAGGATGCATTAGTTACTTTACAAAATAGAATGTTTGGATATAATGTTAGCCTCTACTAGATCGGTGTCCCGTATACGGGACAGTTGAGCTAACGTGCGCTAATGTGATTAGCATGACTGTTGTAAGTAACAGCAAACTTTCCAGGACATAGACATGTCTTATATGGGCAGAAAGCTTAAATTCTTGTTAATCTAACTGCACTGTCCAATTTACAGTAGCTATTACAGTGAACAAATACCAAGCTATTTTTTGAGAAGAGTGCACAACAACAACAAACGTATCACGCCAACTGGTTTGATACATTCACCTCTGAAGGTAAGTAATGTACTTACATTCAGTAATCTTGCTCTGATTTGTCATCCTAAGGGTCCTAGAGATAAAATGTAGTCTAGTTTTGTTTGACAAAATCCATTTTTATATTCAAATGTAGGAACTGAGTTCAACAGTTTGAACCCCTGCTGTCTCTGGCTCCACACCCACCCCACCAGGCCATCTAGATGTGTGAAAGTTAGTGTATAAGCTAATGATCCATCATGTATGACATTCCTGGGAGTGTGTAAAACTTACATTTTGTATTACCATATCATTTTTGTATGTTCTCCTGTCACGAATACCGCCGAGGCTGCTCCTCCTCCTTGTTCGGGCAGGTTTCGGCGTTCGTCGTCCCCGGAGTACTAGCTGCCACCGTTTGATCTTTCAATGTTTGTTTGGTCATGTCTAGTTTAGTGCACCTGTTTCGTATTATGTCCTGATTATGTCACTATACGTTTCCCTGTGTTATGTTCTGTAGTTGTGTGTTATTGTCCACCTGTTGTTTGTCTTTTTCGGTATATGTTGTGCATTAGTGTTTTACGCGTTGCGCGTAGTCTTTCGCCTCCTGTGTTTTCGAGGCCATTTCTTTTTGTATTTTGTCTTTGTGTCTGAGTAAAGTCATTTTGACTTATCCGCTGTGTCCTGCGCCTGACTTCACCACCACATCCACAAGTATACCGTGACAGAATAACACACCATTACTATGGAGTCAGCAGGAGCAGCGGCGGGAACCGAGTCGCTGGAGGATCGGGTCAGCTACCAGGACGCCAGGATCCAGCAACTTGGATCCGCCATGCAGGAGGTCATGGACACCCTGCACCGATGGGAGAGAGGAGGTTTGCCCACACCTCCTCCTACCTTACCACCACCATCGGCCAGCCCCACCATACCAGCTCCGGAGTCCAGTGGTATTCGGCTCTCGCTCCCGAGGGCATATGATGGCACCGCAGCCGGGTGTCAGGGGTTCCTCCTTCAAGTGGAGCTCTACCTGGCAACCATACACCCGGCGCCCTCGGGATACGAGAGCGTTTCCGCCCTCATCTCCTGTCTCTCCGGCAAGGCGTTGGAGTGGGCCAATGCCGAATGGAGGGGAATAGACGCCGCCACCATCAGCTACGCGGAGTTCTCCCGCCGCTTCAGGGCTGTTTTCGATCATCCCCCTCAGGGTAAAGCGGCGGGAGAGCGTCTGTTCCACCTTCGACAGGGGAAGAGGAGCGCACAGGAGTTTGCCCTGGACTTCCGGACTCTAGCGGCGGATGCGGGGTGGAATGAGAGGGCCCTCATCGACCACTATTGGTGGAGCCAGGTTGCATCTCAGTCCCAGCATAAGGCGTTAGTCGATTCAGGCGCAGCTGGGAATTTCATTGATCGTTATTTTTCTGTGAGGTTAGGGATTTCCCTCCTGCCCGTTGATGCACCCTTCCCTATCCATGCCCTAGATAGCCGTCCGTTGGGATCTGGGTTGATTAGGGAGGTCACAGCGCCACTTAAGATAAGGACACAGGGGGGTCATGAAGAGATTATTCAGTTGTATCTGATCGACTCTCCTGCGTATCCCGTGGTACTGGGGCTTCCTTGGTTAATCGCCCATGATCCCCCCATTTCGTGGCAACAGAGGGCTCTCAAGGAGTGGTCTAACCAGTGTGTCGGGCGATGTTTAGGTGTTTCCGTAGGGGCGACCACGGTGGAGAGTCCGAACCAGGTGCCCGCAATGCACATTCCCCCCGAGTATGAGGATTTGGCACTCGTGTTCAGCAAAACTAGGGCGACGCGATTGCCACCTCAGAGACGGGGAGATTGTGTGATAGATCTCCTGGCGGGTGCGGCACTTCCGCGGAGCCATGTGTATCCCTTTTCTCAAGAGGAGACGGCTCTGAGACAGGGATACATACGGCCCTCCACTTCCCCTGTGTCCTCGAGTTTCTTTTTTGTGAAGAAAAAGGATGGAGGGTTGCGCCCGTGTATTGATTACCGTAATCTCAATCAGATCACAGTTAAATGCAGTTATCCTCTTCCTCTGATTGCGAGTATGACGGAGTCATTACGCGGAGCGCGTTTCTTCACAAAACTGGATCTCAGGAGCGCTTACAACTTGGTGCGCATTAGGGAGGGAGATGAATGGAAGACAGCATTTAGTACCACCTCGTGTCATTATGAGTATCTCGTCATGCCATACGGGTTAATGAATGCTCGTTCAGTCTTCCAATCCTTTGTGGACGAGATCTTCCGGCACTTGCATGGGCAGGGTGTGGTCGTGTACATTGACGACATTCTAGTGTAGTTCGTCTAAACGAGCCGAGCATGTAGCCCTGGTATGCCGAGTGTTGGGTAGGCTGTTGGAGCATGACTTGTATGTCAAGGCAGAGAAATGTCTGTTTTTCCAGGAGTCCATCTCCTTCTTGGGTCATCAGTTGTCCGCGTCAGGGGTGGAGATGGAGATTGACCGTGTGTCAGCCGTGCGTAATTGGCGGACTCCAACCACTGTTAAAGAGGTGCAATGGTTTTTTGGTTTTGCCAATTACTACCGGAGGTTTATCCGGGGTTTTGGACAGGTGGCAGCTCCCATCACTTCTCTGCTGAAGGGTGCGTTTGCAGTGGTCGGCTGAGGCGGACAGGGCATTTGATAAACTGAAGAACCTGTTCACCTCGGCTCCGGTGCTGGCGCATCCGGACCCCGCTTTAGCGTTCCAAGTGGAGGTGGACACGTCAGAGGCCGGTATTGGGGCAGTATTGTCTCAACGCTCAGGCACGCCTCCTAAACTCCGGCCCTGCGCTTTTTATTCGAAAAAGCTCAGCCCGGCGGAACGAAATTATGACGTAGGGGACAGGGAGCTGCTAGCCATAGTTCAGGCCCTAAAGGTGTGGAGGCATTGGCTTGAGGGGGCTCAACACCCTTTTCTCATTCTGACTGACCATCGTAACCTGGAGTACATCTGGGCAGCTAGGAGACTGAACCCTCGTCAGGCTAGGTGGAACATGTTTCTGACCCGGTTTGTCTTTAAGCTCACGTTCATCCCAGGGTCCCAGAACGGTAAGGCAGACGCCCTGTCCCGGCGGTATGACACAGAGGAGAGGTCCATTGAGCCCACTCCCATACTGCCGGAGTCGTGTCTGGTGGCACCGGTGGTGTGGGAGATCGATGCGGAAATCGAGCGGGCGTTACGCACCAACCCTACTCCTCCGGAGTGTCCAGTGGGGCGGACGTACGTGCCGCTCGAGATCCGTGATCGTCTCATATATTGGGCTCACACGTCACCCTCCTCTGGACATCCAGGTATTGGCCGGACAGTGCACTGCCTTAGTGTTAAGTACTGGTGGCCAACATTGGCTAGGGACGTGAGGGTTTATGTCTCCTCCTGCTCGGTGTGCGCCCAGTGTAAGGCGCCTAGACACCTGCCCAGGGGGAAGTTACAGCCCCTGCCCATTCCACAACGACCGTGGTCTCACCTCTCGGTAGATTTTGTTACTGACCTACCTCCCTCCCAGGGGAATACCACCATTCTGGTCGTTGTGGATCGGTTCTCTAAGGCCTGTCGTCTCATCCCAATGCCGGGTCTCCCTACTGCCCTACAGACCGCTGAGGCTTTGTTTACCCACGTCTTCCGGCACTACCGGGTTCCCGAGGATATAGTGTCCGATCGAGGTCCCCAATTCACCTCTAGAGTCTGGAGGGCGTTCATGGAACGTTTGGGGGTCTCGGTTAGCCTTACCTCGGGTTTTCACCCTGAGAGTAATGGGCAGGTGGAGAGAGTGAACCAGGATGTGGGTAGGTTTCTGAGATCGTATTGCCAGGACCGGCAGGAGGAGTGGTCGGGTTATATCCCTTGGGCAGAGATTGCCCAGAACTCTCTTCGCCACTCCTCTACTAACCTGACCCCTTTCCAGTGTGTGTTAGGGTATCAGCCGGTTCTGGCACCATGGCATCAGAGCCAGATCGAGGCTCCTGCGGTGGATGAGTGGTTTCGGCGCTCGGAAGAGACGTGGAACGCTGCACACGTCCATCTGCAGCGGGCTATCCGTAGACAGAAGGCGAGCGCCGATCTCCACCGCAGTGAGGGTCCAGTATACGCACCTGGAGATCGAGTCTGGCTCTCGACTCGAAACCTGCCCCTTCGCCTGCCCTGCCGGAAGCTGGGTCGGCGGTTTGTGGGGCCATTTAAAGTCTTGAATGAAATTAACAGGGTGAAAGTTGGTACAGAGTGAAGGATGATTAAGGCTGTTTGTGATCAATCAGTTTGATCAATTAATCGAGCAATCCGTTTTTTTTTTATAGTTCTGTGTGTTCTGAGGCCTTCAATGTCGAAGAAAAAGGCCATACTGAGGCAAATCACATTTGAGGCACAAACTGACAGGTTTTGAAGAAATATATTTTATTTTGTCTATGAAACAGAGAGGAAAGTTGACAGCATCACATTTATATTTTATATTTTGGTATACTCTAAAAAAGAGTGAACGCTTGTTTCTTGACATTGAAGAGAACATTCCATGTCAAAATAATGACACTGGCACAAAGCACATTTTTCTTTTTTAATTAACATTCATCACTCTTTTTTGTCTTCTTAACATGAATGTCATCTTATTCTCATCTTGTCTAGATTGATTTGGTGGAGAATGTTTCTTCCTTTTTCATCAGGGTTTAACCCTATCAGTCCCGAGACCCCAGAGAAAATCAGCTTTTCATTTATCTGACTTTCATTTATCTGCATGTCCAGACCTTATGTTTAGCCTCACAATTAAATGTTTTACAATTTTATTTTCAGGACAACCAGGGCTACAAGTAGAACACAATTTGACATAAACAGTTGCATTCATGAGTTTTATTGAGAAATGTCAATAGAAAAAATAAGGTCCACCAAAGCAAAAACCTGATAAAAATGAATTTATATGAATGCTCAACTGTATGGAGTTTGGAGTTTGTGACAGCAACTATGTGAGCTTATTACAGTATTATAGACACTATGTCATTGGATTTTCTATGTTCTTTTATGTAGAAGAACCCCTTACCTTCGAACAACTCTTGTGTAGCTTGTGAGCATCATAGAGCAAAACATGTTACAGTACATGTGTGTGTTTGTGGGAATCTCAGCTTAATTGGAATAGTTTGTGGCTCAAACCATTCAGACTACAGACGTTTTTGTAAAAAGAACTGGCCCCGGGGCCTTTCGGGATCTGCCCTTGTCTCACAAACGCCACTCTAGCTCTGCCCCAGTTAATCAAACACACAATGTTTACAAATGGTTAGAATTCCAAATCGTGCCGGTGTCTCAGTGGGACTCATTGGGTTAATTAAGATATAGAATGCCTTCATGAGGTTCTGTCTCGCTCTCCCCCCTCTCTCTCACTATCTCTCTCTAATGTTCCCTCTCTCTCTTCGGAGTAAACAAAGTAAGTAAGTGTCTGGCTATTTGAGGTTTGTCTTCTGTGACAAAATAAAATCAGGACATATTTCTCCCCCGATGGACACTAACAAAACGAGATCATGACAAAACCGTTAACGATAAAATGAACTAACAGCCGTTTAACACGAGATTGGCCTCCATATTTCAGTGACTTTTATGTACGGCATTGATCTGCTTCACCCCAGCAATGCCAACAGGGGAAAACTGGCACAGCCACAGAAAACGAATGAGATTCTATTTCTAAGGGCACAGCGGTGTTTGTGTGTGCATGTGTGTGTGTGTGTGTGTGTGTGCAAGCGTGCATGCATGTATGTGTGTCCTTAGGAAGCTACTCCATGTTCTTCCTAATTGGTTAACATGTTATCTGGGTAACACTTTATTGGATAGTCCATCTGTAGATGTTCTACAGACTATCAGTAACGTTTCAACTAACTATCTACTAACCTAGCTAACCCTAACCATAACCCTTATCCTAACCCTAAATTTAAACTTAACCCTAACCCTTATTCTAACCCTAACTGTAACCTTACCAAGCAGTTGCTTATCAACATATAGTTAAATGACAGTATGACCATCTGTAGAGCATCTACAGATGGAAAATCTGAACTATCCAAATAAAGCGTGACCGTTATCTGTCATGCATAAATCCTCCACAACACCACTGCCTCCTCAGTATTTAAAAATGAATGTTTTCTCACATGCCATTTCTTTAATGCAGGCTTCAGATCAGATTCAGATAGGGTTTATTTTCAGACCACCGGGGTACACGCACGCACGCACACTCAAACACACACATGTCCAATGAATACACTCGCTGGTAACTGCTTAGCTGGGGCTTCAAATCAAATCAAATCAAATTGTATTTGCCACAAATGCCAAATACAACAGGTGTAGACATTACAGTGAAATGCTTACTTACAAGCCCTTAACCAACAATGCAAAGTAAAACAAATTAAAAAAGTGTTAATCAAAAAAAATTTAAGCAAATAACTAAAGAGCAGCAGTAAAATAGAATAACAGTAGGGAGGCTATATACAGGGGGGGTACCGGTGCAGAGTCAATGTGCGGGGGCACCGGCTAGTCGAGGTAATTGAGGTAATATGTACATGTGGGTAGAGTTAAAGTGACTATGCATAAATAATAAACAGAGTAGCAGCAGAGTAAAAAAGGGGGACGGGGTGGGGGTGGGGGGGCAGTGCAAATTGTCCGGGTAGCCATGATTAGATGTTCAGGAGTTTGATGGCTTGTGGGTAGAAGCTGTTGAGAAGCCTTTTGGACCTAGACTTGGCACTCCGGTAACGCTTGCCGTGCGGTAGCAGAGAGAACAGTCTATGACTAGGGTGGCTGGAGTCTGACAATTTTTAGGGCCTTCCTCTGACATCGCCTGGTATAGAGGTCCTGGATGGCAGGAAGCTTGGCCTCAGTGATGTACTGGGCCATACGCACTACCCTCTGTAGTGCCTTGCGGTCGGAGGCCGAGCAGTTGCCATACCAGGCAGTGATGCAACCTGTCAGGATGCTCTCGATGGTGCAGCTGTAGAACTGTTTCAGGATCTGAGGACCCATGCCAAATGTTTTCAGTCTCCTGAGGGGGAATAGGCTTTGTCGTGCCCTCTTCACAACTGTCTTGGTGTGTTTGGACCATGATAGTTTGTTGGTGATGTGGACCCCAAGGAACTTGAAGCTCTCAACTTGTTCCACTACAGCCCCGTCGATCAGAATGGTGGCGTGCTCAGTCCTCTTTTTTTTCCTGTAGTCCGCAATCATCTCCTTTGTCTTGATCACGTTGAGGGAGAGGTTATAATCCTGGCACCACACGGCCAGGTCTCTGACCTCCTCCCTATAGGCTGTCTCATCGTTGTCGGTGATCAGGCCTACCAGTGTTGTGTCACCGGCAAACTTAATGAATGTGTTGGAGTCGTGCCTTGACATGCAGTCATGGGTGAACAGGGAGTACAGGAGGGGACTGAAAACGCACCCCTGAGGGGCCCCCGTGTTGAGGATCAGCGTGGCAGATGTGTTTTTACCTACCCTTACCACCTGGGGGCGGCCCGTCAGGAAGTCCAGGATCCAGTTGCAGAGGGAAGTGTTTAGTCCCAGGATCCTTAGCTTAGTGATGAGCTTTGAAGGCACTATGGTGTTGAACGCTGAGCTGTAGTCAATTAATAGCATTCTCACATAGGTGTTCCTCTTGTCCAGGTGGGAAAGGGCAGTGTGGAGTGCAATAGAGATTGCATCATCTGTGGATCTGTTGGGGTGGTATGCAAATTGGAGTGGGTCTAGGGTTTCTGGGATAATGGTGTTGATGTGAGCCATGACCAGCCTTTCAAAGCACTTCATGGCTACAGACGTGAGTGCTACGGGTCGGTAGTCATTTAGGCAGGTTATCTTAGTGTCCTTGGGCACAGGGACTATGGTGGTCTGCTTGAAACATGTTGGTATTACAGACTCAGTCAGGGACATGTTGAAAATGTCAGTGAAGACACTTGCCAGTTGGTCAGCACATGCTCGGAGTACACGTCCTGGTAATCCGTCTGGCCCTGCAGCCTTGTGAATGTTGACCTGCTTAAAAGTCTTACTCAAATCGGCTACGGAGAGCGTGATCACATAGTCATCCGGAACAGCTGGTGCTCTCATGCATGCTTCAGTGTTGCTTGCCTCGAAGCGAGCATAGAAGTGATTTAGCTCGTCTGGTAGGCTTGTGTCACTGGGCAGCTTGCGGCTGTGCTTCCCTTCGTAGTCTGTAATAGTTTTCAAGCCCTGCCACATCCGACGAGCGTCAGAGCCGGTGTAGTACGATTCAATCTTAGTCCTGTATTGACTCTTTGCCTGTTTGAAGGTTCGTCGGAGGGCATAGCGGGATTTCTTATAAGCGTCTGGGTTAGAGTCCCGCTCCTTGAAAGCGGCAGCTCTAGCCTTTAGCTCAGTGCGGATGTTGCCTGTAATCCATGGCATCTGGTTGGGGTATGTACGTACGTCACTGTGGGGATGACATCATCGATGCACTTATTGATGAAGCCAGTGACTGATGTGGCGTACTCCTCAATGCTATCTGAAGAATCCCGGAACATATTCCAGTCTGTGCTAGCAAAACAGTCCTGTAGCTTAGCATCTGCGTCATCTGACCACTTTTTCATTTACAGAGTCACTGGTGTTTCCTACTTTAGTTTTTGCTTATAAGCAGGAATCAGGAGGATAGAGTTATGGTCAGATTTGCCAAATGGAGGGCGAGCGTGTGTGCGTGCATGGATGTGCATGCCCGTCAGTGTGCCTGCATGTGTGCTCCCTCACTCACTCATGTGTGTCTGAGTTCATTGCAACTAACTTTGAATCTAAAAGCCCAAAAGCCAGGATTCATGAGTTCAATTCCACCACAGCCCAAAATCCCCCACTAATCCATGGGTCTAATACGAAAAGGAAAAATATGAATACTAGGACAATTATGATTGTACAGAAGTCTGAAGTCTCATAATACACGCACACATGCACACACATTGGGATTTGTTTGAGAAAAGGGAATAGAATAATCAGACTCTACCCTGCTTCACTATGCCATAGGCGTACCCCCCTGTGCCAAAAAGGGTAGAAGGGTGTGTGTGTTTTGTGTTTGTGTGTGTGTGTTGTGCATGTGTGTGTTGTGCATCTGTGTTGGGGACAAAAATAGGTTGTGTGTGAAATTGAAGAGGGGATTGGTAATTATTGTTTTTGGTTCCCTGTTCCTGGCCAGGCTACAGCAGAAATATACTGTCTCGTTAGTATTTAGGTGTTTGTTTAGGACCAGCAAGTCTAAATATAATTATTACATAACCGTTACTCTTGTATCTTATTGTGCTTAAGTCTAGATCCAGATGGCTAAGACACCATCTGTCCAGGGTAGATTTAGGTAAACAAAAAACAAGAGATAAAGAACGTCAACAAAAACTGAATGTAAAAGTCTGATTCACTTCATATCTCATACATTGCTTTTCCTACAGTGACTAACTTTTGAATTTTCTAGACTCTGAACAACAAAGTTTGTATTCTATATTTCACAAAATATTTTATATGTTAACGCATAGCATACTGTATATCCCCATACTGCACATTGGTGAAAACGAGCTGGGGAATGGGGGGGACATAGGTCCAGATAGCCATAACGCCTAAATGTTAGACTCTGTCCTCTGTTCAAGACACTGTGACATCCTTGCAGGGAGGTTGTGAAAGTGACTATATGACTGTGTGAGTAGGAATGCGAAAGCACCAGTGTAATGCGAATGAATGATGGAGGGTAACGGTAGTTTGTTCTTATTTGACCATTCTCTCTCTCTCTCGCTCTCACATTTTAGCCCACAGATCTAAAGGCTAGGAATGAGCTTGGTTAAATGTCCATGAGGAGAAAGATCACTCCAGTTATTTTGGTTAGAATGTGATGCCAAGAGACTACAATATGTCTTATCCATATGGCAATAAACTCATAATTCCTCTAGGTGTTGTCCGTGCCCTGTGTGTAAAACGTGCCCGATCGTTACTTATCCCTTTACACTCATGGAAATGTGCCTATATGGATAGGGCCGCATTGAAATGTTTCTAACAGAAGCGATATAAAAGGCATATGCATGACCATGACTAATTGAAATAGCACAATTTGGAGATTATGGGGAAATTATCAGACCAAAGGTGAGGACACAACAATTCACCTCACACAAGACTGAATCCAAACATTACACTGTTGATTTTATATGCATTTTACATCGGTATATGTCTATTTCCAAATATATAAATATCATTCATAGATTATGTGTTAAATGGTCATAAAAGTGAGGTAAATGTGTAAATGTTCCTGTTAAAAAAATATATTGCTCAAAACAAGCTGTTCAGTTACTTACTACTCTGCCAGCAGTGGCAGCTGCACCTCCGTGAGCGCACAGGCCATGCGGAAATTGCTTGGATTGTCTTGCCAGCTATTTGCTATGAGATGGAACTGCCCCAATGAAATTGCAGGACTTCATAGCATAAATTATAACAGCACAAATTAAATGGACCGTCCTGGGGCGCTCAAATGTGCACTCAGTCAGAACTTCTGGGTCTGCTCTAGGCTCCTCCCAATGAGTCTCTTCAATGAGTCTCTCCGCACGTGAGCGCCCCAGGACGGTCCATTGGCGATAAAGCAGATGGCGATAAAGCAAAATGCAAATTGTAATTAACTTGTAAATGAATAATCATAACAGTCATGGGAGCATGGGACCTGATAAACTGGACAACTACATCCAACAAGAGTAGAAGGAAAGAGGGATACACTAGCTAGAAACTTTCATTGCGGATCTGGTAGGACAAAAATAATTGCCAATATTGTTTCCCCCATGTAGGCTGACAATAGAACAAGTAAAAATTCACCCAAGGCTGAAAAACTGCCAAAGAACGTTGGCTGAGCTAGAACACTAGCACGAAGCCATAGCAAATTAATTGAAACTAACCTTCGCTGAGCCTCTTCTGACTGGAGTGAATTCCATTTTCCCTAAATGGCACCAAAAAATTTATCCCTTTTTATTTGACCACTACAATCTGTTCTTACGACGAAACTGAAAAATAAAAATGTGTGTAGAAAGTAAACATCTGCACCTCAATACTGTCAAGTGTGCTTACATCTGCGTAATGAGGAAGTAGGGGAAAAATTGCAACTTCAGACTATTTCTGATCTAGTGATCGATGACAGCAGAGTACGCTGCCCAACCTTATATAATTACAAAGAATAGATTATTCTGATTAAAATGATGTCTGACTTGAAAAAATTAAAATATAGACATTGTGAGATATTTGGTGAAATAGACAGACATGTCCTTGTAAAATTGTCCCTTAAGGAAACAATGGGGCAGACTCAAAGTTCCAACAGTAATGTGCAATTTCTGACATTTTAAAGGCTCGCATTTGATGACACCAGAGCTCGCTGCCCAACCTTACATCATTACAAAGAGGAGATTCTCCTGATTTAAAATGGTGTCCGACTTGAAAAAAATATAAATATACACATTTTGAGATCTTTTTTTAAATAGACAGACATACAGTGGGGAAAAAAAGTAGTTAGTCAGCCACCAATTGTGCAAGTTCTCCCACTTAAAAAGATGAGAGAGGCCTGTAATTTTCATCATAGGTACACGTCAACTATGACAGACAAAATGAGATTTTCTTTCTCCAGAAAATCACATTGTAGGATTTTTAATGAATTTATTTGCAAATGATGGTGAAAAATAAGTATTTGGTCAATAACGAAAGTTTCTCAATACTTTGTTATATACCCTTTGTTGGCAATGACACAGGTCAAACGTTTTCTGTAAGTCTTCACAAGGTTTTCACACACTGTTGCTGGTATTTTGGCCCATTCCTCCATGCAGATCTCCTCTAGAGCAGTGATGTTTTGGGGCTGTCGCTGGGCAACACAGACTTTCAACTCCCTCCAAAGATTTTCTATGGGGTTGAGATCTGGAGACTGGCTAGGCCACTCCAGGACCATGAAATGCTTCTTACGAAGCCACTCCTTCGTTGCCCGGGCGGTGTGTTTGGGATCATTGTCATGCTGAAAGACCCAGCCACGTTTCATCTTCAATACCCTTGCTGATGGAAGGAGGTTTTCACTCAAAATCTCACGATACATGGCCCCATTCATTCAAATGCACTCTAGCAAACTTCAGACGGGCCTGGACATGTACTGGCTTAAGTAGGGGGACACGTCTCGCACTGCAGGATCACCGTTCTTGTGATCATTTTGACCCCACGGGGTGAGATCTTGCGTGGAGACCCAGATCGAGGGAGATTATCAGTGGTCTTGTATGTCTTCCATTTCCTAATAATTGCTCCCACAGTTGATTTCTTCAAACCAAGCTGCTTACCTATTGCAGATTCAGTCTTCCCAGCCTGGTGCAGGTCTACAATTTTGTTTCTGGTGTCCTTTGACAGCTCTTTGGTCTTGGCCATAGTGGAGTTTGGAGTGTGACTGTTTGAGGTTGTGGACAGGTGTCTTTTATACTGATAACAAGTTCAAACAGGTGCCATTAATACAGGTAACGAGTAAAGAAGAAGTTACAGGTCTGTGAGAGCCAGAAATCTTGCTTGTTTGTAGGTGACCAAATACTTATTTTCCACCATAATTTGCAAATAAATTCATAAAAAATCCTACAATGTGATTTTCTGGATTTTTTTTTCTCAATTTGTCTGTCATAGTTGACGTGTACCTATGATGAAAATTACAGGCCTCTCTCATCTTTTTAAGTGGGAGAACTTGCACAATTGGTGGCTGACTAAATACTTTTTTTCCCCACTGTATATATGTTTATATGACTTTGTATATTGTTTTGAATGTATGCCTCTCACTATCTCTAGTGTGGGCTATATTACAATGCACCAAAACTTGATTTTCGTGTCATTAATCACTAGAATATGTGTCGGTGCAACAATCTTAAACATACTTACTTTTCTTTGACAAAACCAAAGGCTCTTTTTAGAGCCAAATCATTCATAATAAATGTCTACTTTTCATTGTGTGTGTCTGTGTGTTAAATTTGAGAAATTACGCAGCTATAGAAAGTGTTAAAACATTTTTTTAACAGATTATTGTGAATTAATATAATGATGATCCATATTTATTATTACCTGTTTTATGCTCATGTTTAAAAATTATACTTGATTGCTATTTCAATAACGATGATCAATAATCCTTAAAAATATTTTCCTAGTTAAAACATTCATTGTCAAATTCATCAACCTGGTACTGCAATTCTCAACTATACAATAAGGTGACAGCACGACCGCAAATGACAATTTCTGATGTTTCCTTGAGATTTACTTTGTGGCTGTGCTATCTAGTGGAAACCAGATTTCAGACGCTTGCCACTGACAATAGATTGCTGATCTAATTTACATATTTCACTAGATATATCAATAACATTGAAATAGCAAGCAATTGCCTGAACAATCTAATGTAATGGCATGCCATTGCCTGAAAAATCGAATGTAAAAGGCTTCTTTTTTTTTTAAGCAAGCTTGCCGCAAGATTCAAACTTGTGAGGTAAGTATCATGAATCAAGTGTGCAAATCTGCAATGCTACAAGTTTGCAAATTCTTCTGAAAAAATATTGTTAACCATGACCAGGAAAGGTTTCACTTTTGATGGCTAGGCGACAGCCAACTCTGGTCTATTGTTTTGGTCAAATTAGCAGCTACAGTGGGGAAAAAAAGTATTTAGTCAGCCACCAATTGTGCAAGTTCTCCCACTTAAAAAGATGAGAGAGGCCTGTAATTTTCATCATAGGTACACGTCAACTATGACAGACAAATTGAGAGAAAAAAAAATCCAGAAAATCACATTGTAGGATTTTTAATGAATTTATTTGCAAATTATGGTGGAAAATAAGTATTTGGTCACCTACAAACAAGCAAGATTTGTGGCTCTCACAGACCTGTAACTTCTTCTTTAAGAGGCTCCTCTGTCCTCCACTCGTTACCTGTATTAATGGCACCTGTTTGAACTTGTTATCAGTATAAAAGACACCTGTCCACAACCTCAAACAGTCACACTCCAAACTCCACTATGGCCAAGACCAAAGAGCTGTCAAAGCACACCAGAAACAAAATTGTAGACCTGCACCAGGCTGTGAAGACTGAATCTGCAATAGGTAAGCAGCTTGGTTTGAAGAAATCAACTGTGGGAGCAATTATTAGGAAATGGAAGACATACAAGACCACTGATAATCTCCCTCGATCTGGAGCTCCACGCAAGATCTCACCCCGTGGGGTCAAAATGATCACAAGAACGGTGAGCAAAAATCCCAGAACCACACGGGGGGACCTAGTGAATGACCTGCAGAGAGCTGGGACCAAAGTAACAAAGCCTACCATCAGTAACACACTACGCCGCCAGGGACTCAAATCCTGCAGTGACAGACGTGTCCCCCTGCTTAAGCCAGTACATGTCCAGGCCCGTCTGAAGTTTGCTAGAGTGCATTTGGATGATCCAGAAGAGGATTGGGAGAATGTCATATGGTCAGATGAAACCAAAATATAACTTTTTGGTAAAAACTCAACTCGTCGTGTTTGGAGGACAAAGAATGCTGAGTTGCATCCAAAGAACACCATACCTACTGTGAAGCATGGGGGTGGAAACATCATGCTTTGGGGCTGTTTTTCTGCAAAGTGACCAGGACGACTGATCCGTGTAAAGGAAAGAATGAATGGGGCCATGTATCGTGAGATTTTGAGTGAAAACCTCCTTCCATCAGCAAGGGCATTGAAGATGAAACGTGGCTGGGTCTTTCAGCATGACAATGATCCCAAAACACACAGCCAGGGCAACTAAGGAGTTGCTCCGTAAGAAGCATCTCAAGGTCCTGGAGTGGCCTAGCCAGTCTCCAGATCTCAACCCCATAGAAAATCTTTGGAGGGAGTTGAAAGTCCGTGTTGCCCAGCGACAGCCCCAAAACATCACTGCTCTAGAGGATATCTGCATGGAGGAATGGGCCAAAATACCAGCAACAGTGTGTGAAAACCTCGTGAAGACTTACAGAAAACGTTTGACCTGTGTCATTGCCAACAAAGGGTATATAACAAAGTATTGAGAAACTTTTGTTATTGACCAAATACTTATTTTCCACCATAATTTGCAAATAAATTCATTAAAAATCCTTTTTTTTCTCATTTTGTCTGTCATAGTTGACGTGTACCTATGATGAAAATTACAGGCCTCTCTCATCTTTTTAAGTGGGAGAACTTGCACAATTGGTGGCTGACTAAATACTTTTTTCCCCACTGTACTGTAAGGAAATCAGTCAATTGAAATGAATATATATAGAATGGCGCCGAAGAAGATGGCTGCCGTTTTACAGCCCTCTAACCAATTGTACTATTATGTGTGTTTTTCCGCGTTATTTGCAATTTATTCTGTATATAATGTTTCTGCCATCGTCTCTTATAACCAAAAAGAGCTTCTGGATATCAGGACAGCGATTACTCACCTTGTATTGGATGAAGATTTTTTCTTCAACAAGTCAGACGCGAAGGATATCCTACAGACACCCGACAAGGCCCAAATCCCTGTCATTCGCATGAGAAAGAGACGGAGTTATCGTGGACGTAGGTCGGGGTGCCTTGTAAGGATTCGACGACAGCGAGTAAACTGCCTCTTCCATCAATCCTGTTAGCCAATGTTCAATCATTTGAGAATAAATAGGATGACCTAAGATTACGGTTATCCTACCAACGGGACATTAAAAACTGTAATATCTTATGTTTCACCGAGTCGTGGCTGAACGACGACATGGACAACATACAGCTAGCGGGCAATACGCTACATCGGCAGGATAGAATGGCTGACTCCGGTAAGACAAGGGGTGGCGGTCTGTGTATATTTGTAAACAACAACTGGTGCACAAAATCAAATACTAAGGAAGTCTCAAGGTTTTGCTCGCCTGAGGTAGAGTATCTTATGATAAGCTGTAGACCACACTATTTACCAAGAGAGTTTTCATCTATATTTTTCATAGCTGTCTATTTACCACCACAAACCAATGCTGGCATTAAGATTGCACTGAATGAGCTGTATAAGGCCATAAGTGAACAGGAAAACGCTCATCCAGAGGCAGCGCTCCTAGTGGCCGGGGACTTTAATGCAGGGAAACTTAAATCCGTTCTACCTAATTTCTACCAGCTTGTTAAATGTGCAACCAGAGGAAAATAAACTCTAGACCACCTTTACTCCAGACACAGAGACGCATACAAAGCTCTCCCTCGCCGTCCATTTGGCAAATCTGACCATAACTCTATCCTCCTGATTCCTGCTTATAAGCAAAAACTAAAGCAGGAAGCAACAGTGACTCGGTTAATAAAAAAGTGGTCAGATGACGCAGATGCTAAGCTACAGGACTGTTTTGCTAGCACGGACTGGAACATGTTCAGGGATTCTTCAGATAGCATTGAGGAGTACACCACATCAGTCAGTGGCTTCATCAATAAGTGCATCGATGATGTCGTCCCCACAGTGACGTACGTACATACCCCAACCAGATGCCATGAATTACAGGCAACATCCGCACTGAGCTAAAGGCTAGAGCTGCCGCTTTCAAGGAGCGGGACTCTAACCCAGATGCTTATAAGAAATCCCGCTATGCCCTCCGACGAACCTTCAAACAGGCAAAGAGTCAATCCAGGACTAAGATTGAATCGTACTACACCGGCTCTGACGCTCGTCGGATGTGGCAGGGCTTGAAAACTATTACAGACTACAAAGGGAAGCACAGCCGCGAGCTGGCCAGTGACACAAGACTTCCAGACGAGCTAAACCACTTCTTTGCTCGCTTCGAGGCAAGCAACACTGAAGCATGCATGAGAGCACCAGCTGTTCCGGATGACTATGTGATCACGCTCTCCGTAGCCGATGTGAGTAAGACTTTTAAGCAGGTCAACATTCACAAGGCCGCAGGGCCAGACGGATTACCAGGACGTGTACTCCAAGCATGTGCTGACCGACTGGCAAGTGTCTTCACTGACATTTTCAACATGTCCCTGACTGAGTCTGTAATACCAACATGTTTCAAGCAGACCACCATAGTCCCCGTGCCCAAGGACACTAAGATAACCTGCCTAAATGACTACCGACCCGTAGCACTGACGTCTGTAGTCATGAAGTGCTTTGAAAGGCTGGTCATGGCTCACATCAACACCAAAGACTTCTCAACAGCTTCTACCCCCAGGCCATAAGACTCCTGAACAGCTAATCATGGCTATCCAGACTACTTGCACTGCCCCCCCACCACATCTTTTTACGCTGCTGCTACTCTGTTAATTATTTATGCATAGTCACTTTAACTCTACCCACATGTACATATTACTTCAACTACCTCAACTAGCCGGTGCCCCCGCACATTGACTCTGCACTGGTACCCCCCTGTATATATAGCCTCCACACCTGTTGTATTCGGCACATGTGGCCAATAAAATTTGATTTGATTTGAATTCATTAGGCCCTAACCTATGGATTTCACATGACTGGGAGTACAGATACGCATCTGTTGGTCACAGATACCTTTTAAAAAAAAGGTAGGGCCGTGGTTCAGAAAACCAGTCAGTATCTGGTGTGACCACCGTTTGCCTCATGCAGCGCGACACATCTCCTTCGCATAGAGTTGATCAAACTAATGTTTGTGGCCTGTGGAATGTTGTCCCACTCCTCTTCAATGGCTGTGAGAAGTTGCTGGTTATTGGTGGGAACTGGAACACGCTGTCGTACACATCGATCCAGAGCATCCCAAACATGCTCAGTGAGTGACATGTCTGGTGAGTATGCAGGCCATGGAAGAACTGGGACATTTTCAGCTTCCAGGAATTGTGTACAGATCCTTGTGACATGGGGCCGTGCATTATTATGCTGAAACCTGAGGTGATGGCGGCGGATGAATGGCACGACAATGGGGCCTCAGGATCTCATCACGGCATCTCTGTGCATTCAAACTGCCATCGATAAAATGCTATTGTTTTTGTTGTCCGTAGCTTATGCCTGCCCATACCATAACTCCACCATGGGGCACTCTGTTCACAACGTTGACATCAACAAACCGCTCGCCTGCACGCTGTCTGCCATCTGCCCGGTACATTTGAAACCGGGATTCATCCATGAAGAGCACATTTCTCCAGCATGCCAGTGCCCATCAAAGGTGAGCATTTGCCCACTGAAATCGGTTACGGTGCAGAACTGCAGTCAGGTCAAGACCCTGGTGAGGAAGACGAGTACGCAGATAAGCTTCCCTAAGGCGTTTTCTGACAGTTTGTGCAAAAATTATTTGGTTGTGCAAACCCACAGTTTCATCAGCTGTCCAGGTGGCTGGTCTCAGACCATCCTGCTGGTGAAGAAGCCATATGTGGATGTCCTAGGCTGGTATGGTTAGACTTGGTCTGCGGTTGTGAGGCCGGTTGGAAGTACTGCCAAATTCTCTAAAAATACGATGGAGGTGGCTTATGGTAGAGAAATTAACATTAAATTCTCTGGCAACAGCTCTGGTGGACATTCTTGCTGTCAGTATGCCAATTGTATGCTCCCTCAAAACTTGAGACATCTGTGGCATTCTGTTGTGTGACAAAACTGCACATTTTAGAGTGGCCTTTTATCGTCCCCAGCACAAGGTGCACCTGTGTAATGATCATGCTGTTAAATCAGCTTCTTCATATGCCACACCTGTCAGGTGGATAAATTATCTTGGCAAAGGAGAAATGCTCACTAACAGGGATGTAAAGAAATGTGTGCACAACATTTGAGAGAAACAAGCTTTTTGTGCGTATTGAACATTTCTGGGATCTTTTATTTCGGCTCATGAAACATGGGACCAACACTTCACATATTGAGTTAATATTTTTGTTCAGTATGCTTTGTATCCCTCATTTACTCAAGTGTTTGCATTATTTTGGCAGTTTCCTGTAAGTGCTTCTATAACTCTGTTTCAGCCCTTTTGTCTTCTTTGCCTTGAGAGTCCTACAGAGGACCTCACAGCATTACTCTCCTGTGCCAGGGGCGGACTGGGACCAGAAATCGGCTATGGCATTTCTGACACATCAGAACATTTCTTTCCCTCTAGGCTCCCGTACCGGACAATTTTTTCATAAAGGCTGCCATTCTAAGACATAATTTAGACAGGCCCACTGGGCTTTTTATTGACCAGCCCATCTGGCATTTGCCCAAACTGCCCTATAACCAGTCAATTTCTGCTCCCGTTCCCTGTGCATATAAATAGATTAACCAACAATCCCATTATTACAAATCTCAATGTGATTTCATTTACCTATTCAGCACAACACCAGCGTTCAAATGCAATTTCCTCATCTCATAGAAAAACAATTTAATCTCGAACAACTCCAGGAGGCAGGGTTTTATTAGGTAATCCCCATGATGCCACAACACATGCACACATGCACGCACAGAGGCAGGCACACGCACAGCATCCTGTCCGACATAACCTTGTCATATTTCAGCAGAATTTTCATATTTCTCTCCCTCCCCCTCTCTCTCTCTCTAGAATGGATGGATTAGGTTGTTGCTATCTCGTCGCCGACGGCTGGCCATAAATCAGTCTCATGGGCTCTGTGTGTTTGTGTATGTGTCGTGTGTATATGTGCGTGCATGCGTTTGTGTGTGTGTGTGTGTGTGCGTGCGCGTTTGTGAGCAAAAGAGAGAGACAGACAGACAGACAGACAGACAGACAGACAGACAGACAGACAGACAGACAGACAGACAGACAGACAGACAATGTGTGCGTGCAAGTGTGTCTGTGTGTGGGTGTCTGCGTGTGTGTAAACCGGGAATCATGTTTGGATAGACTGAATGCCAGATGAACATATTATGTGCAGGGTATAGCCTGATATCAGGGGATAGTAGAGCTTAAATTGCAGAAAACAGTTTGTATGATTAACACTGCATTAAAACCTTCACCCTCACGCACACCTAAGACCACTAGGGCTGGGCGATATATCGTCTTATAAGGTATACCGGTATGTATCCATATACCCGTATGGATTTTTACAATACCGTCTATAAAGGTATTTTGATACAGTGCTAAATAAATCAAAGTTCACTGTCAGTTTTATGCTAGTTCGATTGAGTTTAAAACAATCAGAATGAAGAAAGGACATTAAAACCACTTAGAAATCATTTGTTGCCATCCTAGGGTCATGCACTACTCATAAAATATATTTAAAACTTTCATTATTCAGAAACATCAAATACCGTCATACCGTCAAAAATAAGAACATTATTGTGATATGATATTTGTTTTATTGTCACATACACTGGGTAGGTGCAGTAAAATGTGTTTGTTTTACAGGGTCAGCAAAAGTGGATGCTCAAGGGCACATCGACAGATTTTTCACCTTATCGACTCCAGTATTCAAACGAGCGACATTTCGGTTACTGGCCCAACGCTCTAACCGCTAGGCTGCCTGCCACCCAGCCCTAATGGTCACCATGAACTTACTAGTGTCTCAAATCATAGAATAACATATCATTTACATACTGTATAATTGATTCCAGTGGGTTTCATTCAACTCCCACGGAGCCACCATTGGAAGACACAAGAAGTTACTTCACAACCTTATGGAAGGATTCCAGACCTTGGCGGAACGCCACGACCGTGCTTTCCATACTTTGCTGGAGCAAGTCCGCGGATTGTCTATTAGACAGCCAGCCACTACTGTAACCTCCCAGCCTCTCAGTAACCCCGCTGTCAGCAGCTCGTCCCCCCCAACCCAACCTGGCTTCCCGAGAACCCCACTTACCTCCACGCTGGAGATTCAGGGACCTGTCGGGCGTTTCTCTCCCAGTGCTCCCTCATCTTCGAGTTACAGCCCTCTTCTTTTCCCTTGGAGGTAGCGTACCTTATAACGCTGATGTCTGGGAGGGCTCTCGCCTGGGCTACGGCAGTGTGGGAGCAACAAGCCACTGTGTGTTTCAGTCTAGAGGAATTAATGGCTGAGGTGAAGAAAGTGTTTGATTCTCCATTGTCCGAGAGAGAGGCTGATCGGAAGCTACTATGCCAAGACTCCCATAGTGTGGCAGACTATGAGGTCGATTTCCGCACGTTGGCCGCCGAGAGTGCCTGGAACCCGGAAGCCCTGTTCGACACATTCCTTCACGGGTTATCGGAGGAGGTGAAAGATGAGCTCGCAGCCCGGGAGCTGCCCATCGATCTCGACTCTCTCATCGCCTTGACCATCCGGATCGATGGGTGGCTATGGGAACGTAGGAGGGAAAGGAGGTCTGTTCCCACTCACCCTTGCTTGTCCATGGATCCCACCTCGCCTCCGAGCAATCCCGGAAGTCCTCGGCGTCTACATTGCCGAGAGAATCCGAGGTTACCTGAGTTCCTCCGGGAATCACCGAGATCTGCCGACTCGCCTCCTCCGGAGCCTATGCAACTTGGCAGAGCTAGATTGTCTCCTGCCGAACGGTTACACAGACTGAACACCAAGAGCTGTCTGTATTGTGGGACTATGGGTCATTACATTTCTACCTGTCCTGTAAAAAGACCTGGCTCATCAGGAGGTATGAGTAGGCTTGTGGGCATTACAGAGAATTTCCAGTCTCCCCTTACTCGTACCCCTCTCCATGCCATCCTGCTGTGGGGTGACCGGTCCAAATCTCTCCGGGTACTCATTGACTCTGGGGCCGACAAGAGTTTTATGGACGCTACCCAGGTGTCTGAGCTGGGAATCCTCACTCAACCCCTCTCCATTCCCATGGACGTCAGAGCGCTGGATGGGCGTTTGATTGGCAAAGTCACCCACAACACGGTCCCTATCAACCTGCGAGAGTCAGTCAACCACAGCGAGTCGATCCAGTTCTTACTTATCGAATCCCCTCAGGTGCCTGTTGTGTTGGGGTTTTCATGGCTCCAGAGACACAATCCTCTTGTTGCCTGGACTGTGGGTTCGATCAAGGGTTGGAGCCCGTCACGGGTCTTCCTCCATCAGATGGCAACACCACTATCCTCACGGTGGTGGATAGGTTTTCCAAAACCGCCCATTTTGTTCCCCTTCCCGAGTTACCCCCAGCCAAGGAAATGGCCCAGCTCATGGTGCAGCACGTATTCTGGATCCATGGACTTCCGGTGGACATGGTCTCCGACCGCGGTCCTCAGTTCTCGTCACGGTTCTGGAAGGTGTTCTGTACCCTATTTGGAGCATCGGCCCTTTCCCCATCTCTAAGGTCCTTAGCCCCTCTGCTGTCCGCCTTCTGTTGCCCTGCACTCTCCGTATACAACCCACTTTCCATGTTTCTAGAATTAAACCCCTGTCTCACAGCCCTTTGTCTCCTGTTTTCTGTTTGTCTGTTGCCAGTTCACCTTGTCCCGTCAAGTCCTACCAGCGTGTTCCCATGTTTCCTGTGCTCTAGTTTTTCCTAGTCTTCCCAGTTCTGACCTTTCTGCCAGTCCTGACCCTGATTCTGCCTGCCGTCCTGTACCTGCCTGACTCTGATTTGGATTACGACTCTTTGCCTGCCTGGATTTACCTTTTGCCTGCCCCTTGTTATGTAATAAACTCTAAGACTCGTACTATCTGCCTCCTGTGTCTGTATCTGGGTCTTAGCCTGAGCCTTGATAATATGGTAACAAAGAACAACAACAAAAACATTTCTCCTTCGCCGCCTAAAAAGATTCAGTGTGTCACAAGAAGACCTACTGAGCATTTAAACCGGTTACATTCGCCCTACCCTTGGAATCTGCTTCTCACTGACCCATGCCCAGTCTGATGACCTGGAGCGCATTCAGAAAAGAGCATGCAGCACCATCCAAAAATCATAATGTTTGTTTTTATATCATTAACACTGTCGTGACGTGCCTTTCATTATTGTGATGACTATTATTTATCGAATAATTACCTACTATGTTTAATTGTAACTACATTAAATTAATATAATGTAACAATTAACTCATTAGGAATTTGGGGCACCACGGGAAAAGTTGTTTAACGAGTTACCGTTTCCCAAATTAACTCTAAAGATATCTAGATATCTCTTATCATTTAACAGTCATTTATTAATCATTTACCTCATATCAGTCTCATTCTGAAAGTCGTAGGCTCTTTAAGTCTGCACGAACCTGGGTCTTACTGATCATTCCGTCCCACACAAATTGATTTAATTATTTATTTACTAACTAATAAAAAATGATAACACAAGATACAAACAAATACATTGTATAGGTAGGGATTAGAAACTTAATACAATGAAAACGGGTCCCTAGCGGACTGACACAATATGACAGTTGTTACAAAAGATGGCGAGTTAAAGAGAGAGAAACACTTGGATCACATGGACCTAAGCTCATAGTAATCCTAATACTTTGCCAGAACTGCCGCCCGTTTGGTAAGAAGTAATGCATGTATTTATGTGTTTGTCTTCGTCGTCTCTGTTGGACTCAGGCCTTCGTGGGAAGGGTCGATTGGGCCTCTTTTCGGATTGCCTTTTAGATGTAAGGCTCAGATTGTCCACAAGAGGTCACAATGTCCTTCTTCTTAGTCTTCTGTTTACTTTCACTCGTTATGGAAGTGGTCTTCTGAGGACGGCTAATCAGCCATGTCGATGATCCCCTGTGGGGTGATGAGAGCAGTGTAGTAGTCGATAGTTTGAAGAGAGTAACAGGATGGTCCCACTTAAATTCACCTTCTTAGATACAGTACTTAGAACAGCTACTCAGCCGTAACATTGATTGTTAGTGGAGGCAACTTTGTCGTCATCACCTCGTGTTGAATTTCAGGGTCGGGACCAATATGGACAGCAGCTGCAGCTTGAGGTCCGTCTAGTCTGATTTGATAATTCTTATCTCAGTCTTTTATGCACTCTGGTAAAGAGGGGCGTTTTGTTCATACTAACACGCTCTCTGAGCTCCCTCGGGCGTGGCTAGTAACGAGGCAAAAGTATTATTATCACTATGATTTTGTTAGAAAGCTAAAATCACATTCCTATCTTCACAGAAACATTGTCTTCCTCCTTGATATTTTCTACACAAGGTAAAGGATGTAAGCCTGATATACACAGTGTAAAAGCTCTTCAAGTCACAATGTTTTCATCATAACGCCTTTATACCATTTTTAATGACATCACAAAATATACATTAATTTTCCATATTCCATTTCTCATTTCCCAACATTTAGATGTTGAAATATATTGTCCCAATGTTCATTGTTGGATGTTGAAGTTTTGGGCGGCAAAAGTCTCTGAAACAAAGGACATTCCTTTCACCATACTAGAGGCCAGAGATAGGAGAATCTATCTCTAATTTATGGCAGTATTAAGGTGTCAAGACCGGCACAAGGGCACATCGACAGATTTTTCACTTAGTCGGCTCAGGGATTAGAACCAGCGACCTTTGGGTTACTGGCACAACGCTCTTAACCACTAAGCTTCCTGCCGCCCTGATGACAGCGTTGCACACTCTTGGCATTCTCTCAACCAGCTTCATGAGGTAGTCACCTGGAAACCATTTCAATTAACAGGTGTGCCTTCTTAAAAGTTAATATGGGGAATTAATTTCATTTGTAATGCGTTTGAGCAATCAGTTGTGTCGTTACAAGGTAGGGGTGGTATACAGAAGATAGCCCTATTTGGTAAAAGACCAAGTCCATATTATGGCAAGAACAGCTTAAATAAGCAAAGAGAAATGACAGTCCATCATTACTTTGAAGGTCAGTCAATATGCAACATTTCAAGAACTTTGAAAGTTTCTTCAAGTGCAGTTGCAAAAACCATCAAGCTCTATGATGAAACTGGCTCTCATGAGGACCGCCAAAGGAAAGGAAGACCCAGAGTTACCTCTGCTTCAGAGGATAAGTTCATTAGTTACCAGCCTCAGAAATTGCAGCCCAAATAAATGCTTCACAGACACATCTCAACATCAACTGTTCACTACTAAAGGACACCAATTGGGCCAAGAAAAACATGCAATGGACATTAGACCGGTGGAAATTTTGTCCTTTGGTCTGGAGTCCAAATTGGAGATTTTTGGTTCCAACCGCTGTGTCTTTGTGAGACGCGGTGTGGGTGAACGGATGATCTCCACATGTGTAGTTCCCACCGTAAAGCATGGAGGAGAAGGTGTTATGGTGTGGGGGTGCTTTGCTGGTGACACTGTCTGTGATTTATTTAGAATTCAAGGCACACTTAACCAGCATGGCTACCACAGCATTCTGCAGGGATACGCCATCCCATCTGGTTTCGGCTTAGTGGGACTATCATTTGTTTTTCAACATGACAATGATCCAACACACCTCCAGGCTGTGTAAGGGCTATTTTATCAAGAAGGAGAGTGATGGAGTGCTGCATCAGATGACCTGGCCTCCACAATCCCCCGACCTCAACCCAATTGAGATGGTTTGGGATGAGTCGGACCGCAGAGTGAAGGACAAGCAGCCAACAAGTGCTCAGCATATGTGGGAACTCCTTCAAGACTGTTGGAAAAGCATTCCAGGTGAAGCTGGTTGAGAGAATGCTATTTTTGAAGAATCTCAAATATAAAATATACTTTGATTTGTTTAACACTTTTTTGGTTACTACATGATTCCATATGTTTTATTTCATAGTTTTGATGTCTTCACTATTATTCTACAATGTGGAAAATAGTAAAAAATTAAGAAAAATCCTTGAAAGAGTAGGTGTGTCCAAACATTTGACCGGTACTGTATATAAGCAATAGGCCTGTAACAATTGAGATGTACAAACTATGGCATAAGGGAACGATGAGCGGATAAGAGGCAAGCCGTAATTTCGATGAAGACATTAATGAGCGAGCTAAGACAGACATAGTCAATATAACTATTTGTTCAGCACTTTTGAAATGTACAGCTACAGAATTCAGAACATGGGCCGTTTTAACAGTTTTCTCCCTGTACACCAAGTCAGAACCAAATAATAAAGAATTGGGGCATATAAGCAGACAATGAAAGCTCTTACAATATGTGATGATGACATTTCTCTAAAACAGGCTATAGGCTACATGGGCACCACCAAGTCCTAACAGTAGGCTAAGTTCTGAGGGGGAGAGGGACCAAATTATTAGAGTGAGTCACATGGGCTACTATTACTACACAACATACACTTAGTATTACTTTCTTAGCTACAGTATACATATCTCCCTGGAATATTAAATAATTTATGCAGCAGCATACAATACATTTTTGGACTCACCGTTGTTGTGATGTGCTCACTTGAACAGGAAGGTGGCGTGGTGGTTCTTCTTGTGGGCAGATTTAGGCATTCTCTGGATGTATGGTGCTTTCAAGACGACTGGGAACTCTGAAAAAAATAAGGTTAAATCATGACGTCAGTGATCTTCAGGTTGGAGCTCTAGAAAGAGGCCCGAGTTCCCGACTTGGAATTTCGAGTTGGATGACCGTTCAAAACGTATTTTCCCAGTCGGAGCAAGTTTTTTTCAGAGGTCCCAGTTGTCTTGAACTCACTGAAGTCTGAGATTTCCCAGTTCCGAGTTTCCAGTTGTTTTGAAAGCAGCAGAAGCCATGCTGGATTGACAGCATGGCCAATGTATTCAACCTTTTCTGGCCCATGGTGTTGCGTGTGAATGTTTATCCTTTTAAGCTTGGAAAAGAGACAGATGTTTTAAATCCTTAAACCCAGACTTGGACCACACAACCGCTCCACTGAATAGCAGGCAGGGGAAGCAAAATAGTGATTGCTTTTCAATGCTTGCAGTTAGCCACTGATTCCTTTCAAACCACTCATTGTTGAATTTGTGATTTCCGACTTGTTGGTTAATGTCTAATGGCCAATGAGCACCGATACGTTTTATCTATAATTTATCTTCATATGACAAGGATTGAAAACGATTTGCCAGTAGATTGTCGACATGATTCATGATGATGACCGCTTGTCTAGCTTGCTAGCTAAGATTTGGAAAGTATGATGTTGACATGATCAGTCCAATCAAAGCTACGGTAGATATAACGTGATTTGACGTCATTTTATCTGTGGCCAATGACCTTGAGCCTTCTTGGATGGGCACTTCTAATGTAAATCTATGGCAGCACCCAAGGGGGCTTGAATTACCTAGCTCTTCCTGTAGATTCTGCGGTGACGTAGTGACAGAACACTGAGCCAATCATGGCGCAATTAGAGAAGATTACCAACGCATACGCTCTGTATTTTCCGCTGGCTGCCCTTCCACCACAGAAAGCACTGAGCTAGGCTGAAACACCTGCATTTCGTAGCTTCCTTGTAAGAGGCTTTATTAACTATTTTTTTTGTATACATTTTTTACATTGTTTGCAAACTGATATGTGACACGAATGAATGCCAAAATAACATGCAAAACAGGCCAAAAACATGATGTGATGTGCTGTACGTTCGGAAGTGTTCTGTACAGTAATTTAAACACTGTCCTTTATCAAGCTTTGATGGCTCCTTGTCGTCACTCTCACTTGGCTCTGATCTCTCTCTCGCTCCGTCTCTCACCCTCCCTTCCTTTCTCTTGCTCTCCCTCCCTCGCTCTCTCTCTCTCCCTCCCTCCCTCCCCCTCTCTCGTGCTCCCTCCTCTCTCTCGCCCTCTCACTCTCCCTCCCTTTCTCTCATTCTCTCCCTTCCTCCCTCTCTCTCTATCCCTCTCTCGCTCTCTCTTTCTCTACGAGATGTGATGAAATGGAAAGTTGTGAGTCACAATACAGATACAAACTCATTTGAGACAGGGGGAATGGAAGATTATTGTGTGCAACAAGGAGTAACAATTGAATGCAAGCTTCACAAAAATAATTGTTAAAACATTAATAGCCTGTATATATGGGTAACAGGGTTGACATGTTATGCTTAACCTGCTCAGTTTTCCACCATGGCGAAAGAGAGTAGAACCAGCTCACCTGCTTTTACACTATGATTTGACTATTACATGTTCAATGTTTATTTTGACAAAATATAAAAAAAGGAATAGTTTCACCATTTGTTTCTTAAAACAACAAAATAACTAGGGCTCTACAATGATGGTCAAAACTTGGATACATTTTGGGGTTAAGTGGGTTAAAATCTTCCAAGAAGTCACAGAGGGTGCTGAATTCATATTGAAAATCAGATTTATTTATGTGGTCTATATTAAAGGGCACTTAATTTAATACAACAGGCTTTAAAATGCAATATTGGTGTACAATTTCTACTTAAAATATGAAAGGGACGCAAAAGTCACTCAACTTATTATCCAAGTTAATTTCATAAGAACAGCTTAATTTGATCTTTCTCTTGTACCTTCTGTTCTAGACGGCAGTCCTCAGAGGCATCATCAGCGAGAGAAATGGTGTGTGTGTGTGTGTGTTTGTGTGTACGTGTGTGTTTACCTCCCTTCGGCCCTGGGGTATTAGCTGATGAGAAAGAGGAAGTGCAGGACAGGTGAGTTAGAGGTTGAGCTGACCCATTCTACCTCTCAGAGTATGGTTTAACAACAGCAGACAATCAGACACACACACATCTCACGCAATCCAACAGCCGTGACTCTGCCAAAGCAGCATCTCAAAAAGTGTAAATGGCTCAAGTGCAACTAAGTCTAACCCCAAAGAGAATTGTCACACAAAATGTCATTATACTTAAAAATAGTTTCCTGCTGTGTGTGTGTGTCACAGAACATGACAAGGAAGAGATTGTGTGTGCACCGCTGCTCACAGCCTACATACTTTAGAGAGAGAGAAGGATGGAGAGAGAGGGAGGGAGGGAGGGAGGGAGGGAGGGAGGGAGGGAGGGAGGGAGGGAGGGAGGGAAAGAGAGTAGGATGAGAGATGGAGAGAGTGAGGGAAAGAGAGAAAGAAATGGGAATATTAGTGTAATGTTTGTGTCATATCTCATATCAACCATTTAACAGCTGAGCTATTTACAGAATTCCACACACACACACACAGACACACACACACATTGACATGCACGCACACAAGCATGCACACACGCAAACACACACGCTGACACAGACACACACACTTACACAGGGCCCAGCTCCACAAGTTCAAAATTGAGCCCCCTCAGTTTTAGTTTTATGTCCCTATTGTCATGACTTGCCCTCATGGGCTGAGGATCAAAGATGCCGGCTAGGCAAATGTTTGAACACCCCCTCTCCTGGGGGCCAGTTTTATGACCGGTCGTAAATACCGTGCAGACTTTCTCTTCCTTGCCATGAAGTATTTGGAGAAAGGACCCCTTTGTTAACACAGAGATTTTTCCTGCCAAAACTCCAACATCCAAAAGTGGATGATGAAGCAATATTCATACTTCAAAGAATGTGGGAAATGGTCGGTGGCGACTTAAAGAACAATCATGTCAAATTCGTTACTATGTTGTGATGTCATTAAAGATGGTGGAATAACATAACTGTATCTCTGGGGGTGTACAGTGCCTTGCAAAACTATTCATCCCCCTTGGCGTTTTTCCTATTTTGTTGCATTACAACCTGTAATTTAAAGGGATTTTTATTTGGATTTCATGTAATGGACATACACAAAATAGTCCAAATTGGTGAAGTGAAATGAAAAAAATTACTTGTTTCAAAAAATTCTAAAAAATATACAACGGAAAAGTGGTGCGTGCATATGTATTCACCCCCTTTGCTATGAAGCCCCTAAATAAGATCTGGTGCAACCAATTACCTTCAGAAGTCACATAATTAGTTAAATAAAGTCCACCTGTGTGCAGTCTAAGTGCCACATGATCTCAGTATATATACACCTGTTCTGAAAGGCCCCAGAGTCTGCAACACCACTAAGCAAGGGGCACAACCAAGCAAGCGGCACCATGAAGACCAAGAAGCTCTCCAAACAGGTCAGGGACAAAGTTGCGGAGAAGTACAGATCAGGGTTGGGTTACAAAAAAATATCTGAAACTTTGAACATCCCACGGAGCACCATTAAATCCATTATTAAAAAATGGAAAGAATATGGCACCACAACAATCCTGCCAAGAGAGGGCCGCCCACCAAAACTCACGGACCAGGCAAGGAGTGCATTAATCAGAGAAGCAACAAAGAGACCAAATATAACCCTGAAGGAGCTGCAAAGCTTCACAGCAGAGATTGGAGTATCTGTCCATAGGACCACTTTAAAATGGCCTAGTCAAAGCCCAGAACTGAATAGTTATGCACGCTCAAGTTTGCAGTTTTTTTGTCCTATTTCTTGTTTGTTTCACAAAAACAAATATTTTGCATCTTCAAAGTGGTAGGCATGTTGTGTAAATCAAATGATACAAACCCCCCAAAAATCCCTTTTTAATTCCAGGTTGTAAGGCTACAAAATAGGAAAAATGCTAAGGGGTGTGAATACTTTCGCATGCCACTGTACACTTCCCAGTTATGAGGTTGCCGTATAATTGTGTATAAAATGAATGATTAAGTATAATAATACTTTTGTGAAGATAACAATGTGATTTTAGCATTCTAGATGAGATGATTGTTTCCATATTGATTTGTTCTCAGTCAGTGGCCACACCCAGATGAGCACAAACATGATGAAACGCCCCCTTTTCTACTCAAGTATAAAACTACAACTTCATTACCAAAGGAAGACCAAGCAGATTGCAGTATAAATCGGATGTTGCAAATGGTTGAATTTCTACCAGACCAGGAAGCGTGAAGCTGAAGCTACACATTACAAAATGTTTAGACCAGAAAGACCAGAAAACGTGAGACGTTAGTCCACACGTTTGAAATGGAGAAACTCTGAAACTCTCAACCTCTACACGAGGTGAAGAAGAAGACAATGCACTAGACCTTATCATCTCAGTCTGCAGCTGGCATGTATAGTCGTCTAGAGAACTTTCACTAAAGATACGAGTTGGGAAGGACAATCTCTCTCCGACAACCGCTGGTACATCTGAAGTAAATATTCTAACAGATCAACTCTACGAACTACAGGGTACGCTGAAGTATCCATTCTAACCACCACTATGACCAGAAACTCTACCAAGGACATTGGGATCTCTGGTAGGCAAACCAGAGTCCTACATCATCAACTCAACTATCTAAGACAGCTACACATAAATACATGTTGCATTTCTAATCCGAATGAGTGGTTATTAGGGTGCATAAGTATTATGATTACTGTGAGTGTAGTCTCCAAAGTAACAATGATAGTTTGAATCTCTGTCTCTCTCTTCCATCCTGACCCTCCTTCTACCCAAGCATTCATGCTATTGTTCGTCCAGTCCACTAGGGACCTGTTCTTATTGTATTACGTTAGTAATCAATAACCTATGTGTGTGTGTATTCTGTGTTATTATTTAGTTAGTAAATAAATAATTAAGCCAGTTTGTGTGTTGCTGATTCATCAATAAGGTTTGGGTTCTTGCAGGTTCAAGGATTATGCGACGTTCTGTCACGATTTAAACTGAATATGAACCCAAATGCAGACAACTACACCGAGCCAGAGAAGGTTTAAATTGTCCAGGTTTCCAAAAATAGGGGAAGAGCAAGTCCAGGTCTACAGGGAGGGTAACAGATCCAGGGTTCTGAGCAGAAGTGGTACCGTAACGTCCTAGTGTCCGTGGTGAGTCCAAATGTGAGGTCCAGTAGTGGAAAGCAGGATGGTGGTGGCAGGAGTGAAGCGGAGGCAGGAGTCAGGTTCCAATAATCTGTGGCACAGGAGAAATATAAATAGAACAGGCCAAAAACACAAAGAGCGAAAACAAGCAGGTTGAGTCAGCAGCGAGACTAACATGGTCGTCTTGACTATGATCTGACGATGAGTGGCAAGTTTGACCGGGTCTTTAAGGCTGAGGTGATTATGGTGAATGAGCTGCAGCTGGAACCCTGACTCCCGCACACCAGACTTCACTCCTGCAATTAAGAACAGACAGAGGGGAGGGGGAGAGCAGAGAGAGAGAGCTACCTAGCAGCAGTAGGCCTAACACGTTCAGAATGAGACTGATAAGAGGTAATTATTTAAGAAGTGACTGTTATCGATATATCGAACATATATATCTTCTAAGAGTTTAATTCGGGAGATGGTAACTGGTTAATCAACTTCTTCCGTGGTGCCCCAAATTCCTAATAGTTAATTGTTACATGTTTAATTTAATAGAGTGACAATTAAACAGTTAGTTGATTCGATTAATAACAGTCAATACATTAAAGTAAGTCACGTCACGACACTATATAAAAATAGCAAAACAGTTACAAAGAGATTCCTGGCTATCTTGGAACAGAGGAGCCAGCCCAGGTTTGTCTAGAATTCTACATTAGCTGCAGGTTTTCTGTCCAAAAACGTTCATTTAATAGTGGCTGGAATAGTCGGTTACTGCAGATGCAGCACTTTGTTTCTCATGTTGAAAGTTCAGTGTTGGGTCCCATGCTAATAGAGACAAGGCCTTCACCCAAGCTGGGTATTCTAACTGGAAGCATGCTATTGATAGTACCAAAGGAGTCGCTTAAAGCAAAGAGCATTAGAAATGCACTGCACTGTGGAAAGAAAAACAAGTTTGAAGTGCTACAAAAAGGGTTGCAAAGGGTTCTTTGGCTGTCCCCATAGTTCCAGGTAGAACCCTTTTGGGTTCCATGTGGTGCCCTCTGTAGAAAGGGTTGTACATGGAAACCAAAAGGGTTCTACCTGGAACCAAAAAGGGTTATACTATGGGGACAGCCGAAGAACCCTTTTGGAACCCTTTTTTGTCAATTTTGCCAGCCCAATCCCTGTGCAATTTGGCTTTTTTTGATTGGACCCCAGGTCTAATACACAGGGAAACATTGCTTTTGGCATTGGGGCGGTCAACATTGTCGGTCGCCCAATGGAGCATGCATAACAATTGGTCTCCCCCAAGGCCCTAGCGGTGTATTTCATCCACTTTAACCAGAGATTCTCATCAGGGACCCCCTCCACTTCCCCATTTGTTCCATTCTTGGAGGAGAAAATCGTTCATAGTGGACGGGTTAGTCGAATTGAC
Organism: Coregonus lavaretus; assembly: GCF_964263955.1. Lineage (NCBI taxonomy): Eukaryota > Metazoa > Chordata > Actinopteri > Salmoniformes > Salmonidae > Coregonus > Coregonus lavaretus. The sequence goes on from NC_139994.1 coordinate 42,323,037, forward strand.
TCCGTCATCCCTTGACTGATTTACTCGGTCTATTGCTGTTAGTGGATTAATGACAGTATCTGTGCTTTCCATATCTTTTGACTCCATCAAATGTAATCTTAGACAAGTATCCCATCCGTATTTGTCCGCGCAAGCCCAGTAAGTTCTTTTCATGTCCTCTTTAGTGACCTTTACTATCGTTACTACCATCTCCGTGGGGATGTCGTTATACCTTCTTATCCTCCATCTGGACGTCCAGCCCCCCCCCCCCGTCTCATATCTCCGTCCCCCAGTATGTCTAAATACCTGAGCCCAGGAACAATCCGCCGAGGGAGCTGAATATAAATACAATGGGATTGTATAATCCCACGTTGCTTGCTTATCTGCCCTGATAAGATCCCTGATCCTAATTTTGAATCTTACTCCCCACCCTTCTCTGACCCCTATTTTGTAGATCACTCATCATTGACGGTCAGTATGTCGGGTTGCTTCCCTTTTATTTCTTAATAATGGTAAGGCCATAGCATAATTGGTGCGAGGTGGTGGTGGATCTTGACATACCAAGACTATTGCCGAGACTATGATGCAGCTCAGGGTCACCCATATTCCCAACAACCGCCAACCCTCTCCTGTCTTGAGTCCTTCTGCTCGGTACCACCCCATACTCACACCCTAGGAACACACTACAGTGATGATAGGTCTGGGTAGGAGATCTTCGTTGACAGAGGTGACCCCCGGACCCTGTGGCGCAGTTCTGCTCGCCAACTCTGCGTGTGCTAAGTGGTGCTTGTATGTGGTCTTACCTTCTTGCAGTGGGTAACATGGACCCAGGTTCCTCTCTCTGCTATTCTAATGGCCAAGGCGGTGACCAACATAACCTGATAGGGCCCTTCCCAACAGGCCTGCTTCCAGTTTTCCTTCTAGTGACTGGATGCTCACCAGTCACCTGGTTAGATAGTGGGTCACCTTCTCCTTTAGTTCACCTGTGGGGCACAAAACCTCTGACATACGGGTGTGGTTAATAAACTATCTTCACACATGTTCAGATTAATCTAACAATTTATGACTGCATTCTTTTTTTAGACTGTATCTAAAAAAATGTTTTTTTTAAAAAGTATTTTGTCCTCTCCTTCGTATATTATTTAATCCTACAATTAGCCTCTTCCCCCCTCTTGACACATAGTTCTGCTTATGTGTCAATATTACCACCTTTCTAAACATTCCCTTAGGTAATTTATCAACCAATTGCCATGCCTTTCATTTTTGAGATTGTCTTTTGCTTCTTTATTGCTCCTCCCACTTCCTTTGTCTTTTATGGCGGCTAAATTCGACTTTCATTCAGTTCAGAATCAATTAGTAATCCAATCTATCAATCTCTTATCTTGTAAAAACACTTATGTTTAGTTCAACCTCTGTTCTACCCCGGCTCTCCCGGGCTTGACCTGAAGACTGATTGTTGGACACGACAAGTCCATATTTAGGTCACCTAAGTGTTCTGCCTAGCAACAAAGAATAAAAACCTCTATGTTCGTGATTAACCCAGTTATCTCTAATAGCCCACCAAAAAAAAAAACATCATCTTTAAATCACGACCAATGTCATATCCCTCTTTACTCTCTACCATTTGGGTAACATCCCTGATATATGTATGAAAAGTTAAGACTGTTTGGGAAGAGAGCACCAACATAAACTGTTCTTCCTCCTCAGAGTTCCAAATGATTTTACCATGGGCTGCTATTGCCTTCTCATAGATAAGATCACTTAATTTACCAGTATACAGTACATAATGAAGTACCCAAGCTTTACAGCAGTCTATCATTACCAAAAAGCTCATCATTCTTCATCTATTTTTTTTTCTCCTAGTCCCTATCTTCCTGATCTTATTGCTAAATCAATGATCTAGGCAATAGCTGTTTCGCCTTAAATTGTACCTTCCTCTGATTACTGCAGCTCATTGCATTAATTCAGTTTCAAATATCACCCAATAAACCGTTCCATCCCACAGCATAGTAAACACCACCTATGAACTGTTGAAAATCCCCTAAATTCAATATAACAACCCTTTATAAACATCATGCTGGGTGTGTTTTTTTTATTTGAAAAACCCAATTGAAAAATAATAATCAAAGATAGTTAGGCTCAACTTAATTTGGTAGCTCCCTCTTATGACCTAAATACTGCCTAACTTCACTACTGCTCCCCCTTGCCCTTAGCAATATTCCAATGAGATAAGCTAATCTCTTTCTCCTGGTTATACATTTTGTTAACCTTCAATTACCATCCGTAATCTAAAGATGGTAGTACACACAAAACATGATACAGATATCCCCAGTCCTAACCCATCAATAATGTTTGTATCAATCTAATTCCTTATAACTAATCCATAAAACCACTCAAAATTCTTCGAGTATACAATGATTATTTAATTATTATTTAATAGATTACCCTAAATCTGCTACATGTGATCTAATTTCAAATGATCCATTATCAATTATTTGATCCACCCCCTAGTAAAATCTCTCTCCCCTTCTATTCTGGAGTTCTATCTCTACCAGCTATTTCCCCTAGTGGCCATTAATTACCCAGCTCCCGTATGTTATTTTTCTAACTCTATCCTGTCTACTATTCCGCTCATGATGGATTGCATATCTCTTGACTTCGGCTAACGAAGTAGTTCCCCATCCCACTAAAGTCCTCTTAATATTCCTGGTCTCATTCCACTAAGGAATGCAATTTTTTAGCTGCTGATGGTACAGAGTATCATTTCCCTGTCCCTGGGGAGGCTCAGCCACTTGGCTGATGGTCTCACTGTCTTCTTGTTTACATTCATGTACTTTGGAGAAGTCAGCATGTCGATGGTAAGGTTCCCTTAAATTATTACACAACTCAGTTATTTTCCCAACATATTGCCCATCATTTGCCCATGGTAGGACTGCTCCATTGGCATCCCCTGAAACCCACTGCCCCCGAACAGCTGCCCAATCTTTCCCAACTAGGGTTCTGACTGCCCTCTCAATTTCCCCTGTGTTTAGCTTAAAGCTTGCTGCTAGACTCTCCAAATCCCTCCTGAACCCCTCTGTTCCTGTCTAGGGTGCACTACACCCTCTATAGCTCTTACTACCTCTTTCTCTCTATCTAACTCTACCCTTAACCTGCCTATTTCCTCTCTACCCTTCTATCATTACTGAATCAATGATAATACATTTACATTTACATTCTAGTCACCCAGCAGACGCTCCTATCCAGAGCGACCTACAGTTAGTGAATACATATTTTTTTTATTTTTTTTTATACTGGCGCCCCCCCGTGGGAATCGAACCCACAACCCTGGCATTGCAAACACCATGCTCTATCAACTGAGCTACATCCCTGCCGGCCATTTTCCCCCCTACCCTGGACGACGCTGGGCCAATTGTGCGCCGCCCATGAGTCTCCCGGTCGCGGCCGGCTGCGACAGAGCCTGGATTCGAACCAGGATCTCTAGTGGCACAGTTAGCACTGCGATGCAGTGCCTTAGACCACTGCGCCACTCAGGAGCTAATAACTGCAATAACTATCAATAATAATTATAATAACTATTACGAATTATATTGTCCTTTTTCTGATGTTATAATTGTAGTCTATTCCATCACTTTAGTTTAAAATATAAATGTATTTATAACAAATCCAGAACCCACCACAGGCTGGCGCTATTACCCCAGCACAACAGCCAATGCCACTTGCTTCCCTGTAACGAAAATAAATTATAGTTTAAAAAATTTCCAACTATTTGTATTTTCCCGCTAACCCATTTCAGTTCGCTATTCAATCTCTTTAACAGTTCTCTCTGATTCGGCCCCAATCAATAAAACAAATGCTTGATATCGTTGATCAGCATACACTTAATGACATTCCTACCATTTGAACTATGTACTGTCTCACCTCCTCCCCCTCTCCTGCTCCTTCCTACATTATGGGGGAGGCGCGGGAAACTTCCCTACAATCTACCTTCTTAGGAAATAATGTCATTCGTACTTGTAACATATTTTCATAGACCTATCTAGAATACTACTAAAGCTATCTTATGCAACTTTTAATACACGTAAAAACTCTCTCTCTCTCCACCCATTCCCTATTGAATAAGTGCGTCTTCCTAGTTACCCCATAACCACGCCTCAAATCTTTTATTCAGCATTTAACCAACCAAATACTAAGTAGTATCCGGTTATCATTCATACCCGCCGTTGAATTCCCTCCTACACACATATTTCACCTTATGCCATTCAAATGCCCAACACAACATAATAGTTCAATGCAACCCTCTATTTACCAAAAATGCAAATGTAAATATTCTCTACTTTCTCAAATGTAGACGTCATGTACGTCTACGTTTGAGTGCGAAAATTCATACATATGCATCATTGGAATTTTATAGGTACCTCTCAAAAAATCGCTTTGTGGTGTTTTTAGCCAATTCTTAATTGACACCAATCATTTTTTCAAACATTTTACCCGTTGAACCAAAAAATTGACTGTCCTATTCCCTTTCTTTACCCCTGCAGTCACGATGGTTAAATATTCCTTTGTTACCGTTAAAGCACTTTCGCGCTTAAAAAAAACACTCGCTCTCTCTAGCCCCTCCTTTCGCTGTTTTTTCAAATTCATTTTATATGCAACTTTTTACTTCGAGATGCCCAATAAATTCATACCTCTTCTCCCAAATGGATCCATAAAACATATTTCTTCGATCTCTTCCTAACATATATCTTTCATCCCCCGTTAATTCCCGGACCTCTTTAGAAGATTTATTTCCCATGGTGGAAAAATAAAAATCCCCCCCTTTAGTAATAATTCCCAGAATTATTCTTCTAGGAGCTATTATTTTAGTGCGTCTCTTGAGCCAATGTATGATCTGCTTTTGTAATTAACCATTACAAATTATTTAACCCCTAACCCAGAGTTTTTTTATTTAAAACTCCGGTTTCATGAAAGGGGTCGATAACCATTTTTTCTCACGCGACCTAATTATTTATTTTTTTAGCTCCTTCCTTGAAACAATTATCACGTATACTGATGGATTCTCAAGTCTCACACATACACAACATTATACAGTCATTTGCTAAACCTATTTGTAACCTAGAGGTCGTAACTGCTCTAGTTTCATGAAACACACAGAGTTCTAGCAAATCCCCAGTCGTATACGCGACTTTTGACCTGTTTTATGTATCCATAGCACACGACAAAAATCATCCCTTTCCCTGTTTATCGTAGCACTGTACCCAGTACAGTCTCAATAAAAACTAGTTTACATTGATGATGGCCTTTCACCCCTTGTCATTTCGGACTAGATTATTCTGGTAATAGCTATTTACCTAGGGTCAATTGCGGACCCTCCCCGTTTCGTAATAATTATTACTTCCTTTGAGATTTTGGTAACTTTTCTCTGCCCTCCACAAGAATTACTATTCTCATACAAGTTCAAATCATTTCACCAAAATCCATGAATAAAAATTACTGACCTTTTCCTTGCAGTTTGGATTTAAATGCTTTTTCAAACTCGTTAACGTCTTTATCGTTCATAAGAGTAATCACCGGCCTGTTTATAACCTTAACGTCGAAGGCCAGGACTATTCTCCACGGATGCAATCACCCGGCCGTGCACGGATTCGGTGTCCTTAGAACGATAAAGACGTATTTAAGCTCCGCTCAAAGGACCAATCTGTCATGTGAATTTCTATCTCTAATTCAACCTAAGCTTGAATCATTACCAGAGGTTGTAAGGCTCTGGTTTTAATCATCAATGATTCAAGGTCCACAAACCACAAGTATTATCTGTATATTTATTCATGGAGAGCTCTGGCGCCAAAAACACAAACATACGATTTTATACTTCCTGAACTTGACTCCTCCCACCTTTAGTTGGCTTTTCTAAACAGTTTCCGCCTTCCCCTTCACCCTTGAATGTTTAGTACCGCCCCCTCTGTTAGTGGTTTGACACTACATGATAATTCTAACATTTATACTGTATTTGGGGTGAAATCCTTTAGTCATTATTCTTAAAATCCAAATTAATCTAACAAGCACCCCCCCGCCCCCACCCCCACCCCCCTCAGACGATCCCACAGGTGAAGAAGCCGGATGTGGAGGTCCTGGGCTGGCGTGGTTACACATGGTCTGCGATTGTGAGGCCAGTTGGACGTACTGCCAAATTCTCTAAAACAACATTGGAGGCGGCTTATGGTAGAGAAATGAACATTCAATTCACTAGCAACAGCTCTGGTGGACATTCCTGTAGTCAGGACGCTAATTGCACGCTCCCTCAAAACTTGAGACATCTGTGGCATTGTCTTGTGCACATTTTAGAGTGTCCTTTTATTGTCCCTAGCACAAGGTGTACCTGTGTAATGATCATGCTGTTTAATCAGCTTCTTGATATGCCACACCTGTAAGGTGGATAAATTGTCTTGGCAAAGGAGACATGCTCACTAACAGGGATGTAAACACATTTCTGCACAAAATTTGAGATAAATAAGCTTTTTGTATGTATGGAACATTTCTGGGATCTTTTATTTCAGCTCATGAAACATGGGACCAACACTTTACATGTTGCATTTTATATTTTGTGCCACAGAGTAGAGCTAGGCGATATGGACAAAAATCCATATTAGGATAAATTGCCGGAATTTATGTGATAATGATAAATAGAACCATAAGTTGATAATATTAATATGCACTAGAGTTTGTTTTTTTATGATCCTTTAACCCCCTAAGGTCAATGTCCGTGCCCACTCTGAAAAATAATTAGCATAATAATAAAAAATCCCCATAGAAATCTGTCAGTTTAACCTAGAGATATCTGGGGGTTTTTAGCATTGGATGCGTCTCAATCCAGCAGATCCACCTATGTCGCACTTCCGCATCTGTGGTGAAAGGTGACTGAGCTAGAGCGGTGTTTGTCAGACCATGAGACATCCGAAAAATTGGTCTCCTCACTAAATCGTCTGTAGTGACTTTCACAAACACGATGGTGTTTTCCGTTTTGCTCTACGACCTCCACGAGCATAAGGAGACTCATCTGAAGTCGGTAGAGCCGATCTGCCAACTGTCTGTAGCGTCCAAACCATTTGGGCTACACACTAACCCCGCTGTGCAAAGGTGAGTCTCTCACGAACATGTACATGTTGGTTGTTTTGCTCTAGGACGCCCACAGGCCTCACAAGACTCGTCTGAAGGTCCCCCGGTACCAGTTGAAAATATTTATGAAAGTATATATGGAGACTGTTCAACGGCCCAAAATATGGGGTTAAATACATGTACAAAAAAATATATATATTTATAAAAAATCCTGATCTTTCTAATATCTCTCAGAATAAAGTTCATTTTGATATGTTTTTGAGACTATCTGTTGTTCCATGTAGTGAATATGTTATTCAATGTGTTTGTATGGGCTAATAGCAGTGATTCATCTTCCTGGTTTTATGGCGACAACGTCCCGTGGCGCACTTGCAATGAAACTTCTGGAAATGTGTGAATGTGACCTGATCTGTAAAATGGTTTGGATTATGTTTTAAAAATACATAGGCCTATTTGAGAGCAGTATAACAGTGAGTGGACAATCTTCCTTTCTATTTATATTGGAGCTTTGTCCAGCTACTGTGAAAAGTTTGGATGTGCGTAAAACCCTCCATAGTCTGCATGGTTTTAATATTATATGCCCACAGGGAGAAATGATGGTGCCTGTAAGTGGGACAGCCTATTTAAAACAAGTTGTTGTTTTATTTAGAATTATTTTCAGGCCTTATCAATAATTCATGTAATCTTGTTTATTGACAATGTTTGGCATGTTCATGCTCAGCCATAATGCAATTTATATTAGGCCTAGCCCCTATTTCAGTGTGAATGATATTGAAGCCATGTAATTACTTAGAACAATGTGGAGTGCAAATCAGTTCAAGGTAATGTATTTAGCAAAGATAGGTCTACATGTTGTTATTTCGTTTCTGTATTCCATTTAACAAACTAAAATGGACTAACATTATCCATTTTCCAAGGCAATACATAAAAGACTGTTAATACCCAACTTGACGCAACTGTCACGATTCAGACAGACGACCAGAGGACCACAATTGCGTCACACCAGAAAGTTTATTAAAACTTAAGGGAAAAGGGAAGTAGGGAGTGAGTGAAGGCTCCAGGGGTAACAGGGATCCCGTCCAATGTGCTGGGTCTGTGCCCCCCCCAGTGGCAGCGATGCGTCCTATGAAGCCGGTGGTGGGTGGTCCAGAAGTCCTGGGGGGGGGGGAGACACAGACACAACAGGGCGGATGAAACAAGGCAGCAGTACAGTTCAAGGGAAATCCAAATACGTAGTAGCAAGGCAGAAGGCTGGTCAGAGTTACCGGGATCGAAGAGTAGTCAGGAGTCGTTATGGCAAAAAGCAGGTCTGGATCTCCTGGGGCAGAAGAGTATCCAAACATCAGGCAGGTCCGGGAACACAAAACCAGGGTGAGCCAGAAGCGCGAGCAAACAGGTTCCGGGTGTGAGCTTTGCAGACGATCTGACAAAGGAGAGCTGAAAGACAGGGCTTTAAATACTGGGAGAGGTAGTGGGTAATGCAGCGCAGCTGGCAGAGTAATTAGAGCAGAGCAGAGCAGGGACAGGTGGAGCTAGTTAGGCTGAGTAGAGAGAGTGGTGAGCAGAGTGGAAGAAAATTAAGGTGGTAACCCGGTGGAGTGAGAGGCTCATGACAGAACCCCCCCCCCAAGGGACGGCCCCAGAAGTCCCAAGAGCAACACCACGCCGGGCGGGAGGAGGGGAGCCGGAGGAGGGCTAGAACTCCTCCGAACGGTCCGAGTGAACGTCCTCATCCTCGGAGGAAGCCGGAGGGCCGTGGTCGGGAGATGGGACAGGTCCCGAGACAGGATCAGGCACAGGACAGGAAGCCGAGCGGGCAGGACGGTTAGGGACCCCTCTGGGGCGGCCCCTACGGATTGCAGGTTGATCAGGATGCCGTTGGTGGAAGGCGGTGATGAGAGTCCTATCCACAATCCGACTAGCTGGCACCCAGGTCCTTTCCTCAGGTCCATAGCCCTCCCAGTCAATGAGGTACTGGAGACCCCTACCCCTCCGTCTGGACCGAAGCAGGCGGCGGACGGTGTAAACCAGACCACCATCGACGAGCCGTGGAGGAGGAGGACAAGGCGCAGCAGGGACCAGCGGACTCTCATGAATGGGCTTAATCTTAGACACATGGAAAGTGGGGTGCACCCTCAGGGAATTAGGCAGTTGGAGCCGGACAGCAGTTGGGCTAATCACTCTTATGATAGGGAATGGGCCAATGAACCGAGGTGCCAGCTTCTGCGACTCCACCCTGAGTGGCAGGTTCTTCGATGACAACCACACCCTTTGACCAACATGGTAGGTGGGAGCAGGAATTCTCCGACGGTTGGCCCCGGTAGTGTAGCTGGCAACGGATCTGAGGAGTGTGGCTCGGGCTTGTGACCAGGTGCGGCGACATCGACGGGCAAAAGCAAGTGCAGATGGGCAAGTAACCTCCTCTTCCTGGCTGGCAAATAGAGGAGGCTGGTATCCATAAACACATTGGAAAGGGGACATACCGATGGCAGAGCAGGTCAGAGAATTGTGTGCGTACTCCACCCATGTCAATTGCTGCGACCAGGAGTGGGGGTTGCGTGAAGTCATGCATCGCAGTGCCTTCTCGAGCTCCTGATTTGCCCGCTCTGACTGCCCATTGGATTGGGGATGGAATCCGGAAGTCAGACTGACTGTGGCTCCCAGCAGGTGACAGAACTCCTTCCAAAAAGCGGAGGAGAATTGTGGACCACGGTCAGAAACTACATCCCTTGGCAGTCCGTGGATCCGGAAGACGTGTTCCAGGACCACCTGGGCGGTCTCCTTGGCGGTTGGGAGCTTGGGGAGGGGAATGAAGTGTGCCATCTTGCTGAATCGGTCAACTATGGTGAGAATGACGGTCATGCCACTTGAAGGGGGCAGCCCCGTGACAAAGTCAAGGGCGATGTGAGACCAGGGACGTCTGGGCACAGGCAGGGGCTGCAGCAATCCGGCTGGGGGCTGGCAGGACGACTTGTGTTGGTTGCAGATGGGGCAGGCTTGGACGAATTCCCGTACATCCTTTCTCAGAGAGGGCCACCAGAACCTCTGGGCGAGCAGGTTGTAAGTGCGGGTGGAGCCAGGGTGACAAGCTAGGCGGGAGTCATGTCCCCACTGAACGACCTGGGACCTCAGGTTTTCGGGGACAAAAAGGCGGTCAGCTGGGCAAGTGCTGGGACCTGGCTGGTTACGGAGAGCTTCCAGCACCTGTTCCTCAACAGCCCAGGTCAGAGCTGCTACGATGCAGGGACTTGGCAGAATCGACACAGGGTCCTTGGAGGGGGTGTCATCCTTCTGGAATTGACGGGAGAGGGCGTCTGGCTTGGTGTTGCGTGATCCAGGCCGGTATGACAGAGTGAAATTAAACCTGGTGAAGAACAGGGCCCAGCGGGACTGCCTGGAGTTCAACCGTTTGGCCGTGCGGATGTACTCCAAGTTCTTATGATCGGTCCAAACGAGAAATGGAATGGTGGACCCCTCCAGCCAGTGACGCCACTCCTCCAAGGCAAGCTTCACAGCCAGCAGCTCACGGTTCCCTATGTCGTAATTGCACTCAGAGGGGGACAACCGACGTGAGAAAAAGGCACAGGGATGGAGCTTCCTATCCTCCGCAGCCCACTGAGAAATCACAGCACCAACTCCCACATCCGAGGCGTCCACCTCCACAATGAATTGCCGGTCCACATCAGGCATCTGGAGGATGGGAGCGGAGGTGAACCTCACCTTGAGGGTACTGAAGGCTTTGTCGGCTGCTGGGGTCCAGGTGAAGGGTTGCTTGGTGCTGGTTAGAGCAGTGAGAGGGGCAGCAACGGTACTGTAGTTCCGGATAAACTTTCTATAGAAGTTAGCAAACCCCAGAAACTGTTGCAGCTTCTTTCTGTTCTCCGGAACTGGCCATGAAGTGACTGCTGATACTTTGGCAGGATCCATTTGGATACTTCCCTCTGCCACTATGTACCCCAGGAAGGCCACTGTCTTGACGTGAAACTCACATTTCTCTGCCTTGGCGTAGAGGGAATTCTCCAGAAGACGGTGAAGGACTTGCTGGACATGGCGGGTGTGTTCAGACAGGTTTCTGGAGTAGATTAAGATGTCATCCAGGTAAACGAAGACAAACTTGTTTAACATGTCCCGCAGTACATCATTCACTAGAGCCTGGAACACAGCAGGAGCATTGGTGAGTCCAAAAGGCATAACCAGATACTCGTAGTGGCCTGTTGGTGTATTGAATGCGGTTTTCCATTCATCTCCCTCCCGGATCCGCACTAGGTGGTAAGCGTTTCTGAGATCCAACTTGGTAAAAACAGTGGCTCCCTGGAGCAACTCAAAAGCAGAGGTGAGCAGAGGCAGAGGGTAACGGTTTCTCACTGTGATGTCGTTGAGTCCCCTGTAGTCGATGCAGGGGCGAAGAGATCCGTCCTTCTTCCCCACAAAGAAGAAGCCAGCACCAGCAGGAGATGAAGATGAACGGATTAATCCTGCGGACAGAGAGCCATTGATGTAGTCCTCCATGGACTTTCTTTCAGGAGCAGACAACGAATAAAGACGGCCCTTTGGAGGGGCTGTTCCAGGGAGGAGGTCGATGGCACAGTCGTACGGTCGGTGAGGGGGCAGAGATGTGGCTCTTGCTTTGTTAAACACTTCTCTGAGACCATGGTAGCATTCTGGGACATTGGAGAGGTCAGGAGCGGAGTTAGTAGGTACTGGCCGAGGGGGTAGTGCGGCAGCAAGCAGGCAGGTACGGTGGCAGTCCTCTCCCCACTCCCTGATCACCCCGGTCACCCAGTCGAGCTGAGGGTTGTGCCGGCGGAGCCATGGGTAACCCAGGATGAGGGGTTGGCCTGGAGAGGGGAGCAGGTGAAACTGGATAGTTTCTTGATGGTTTCCGGACAGACCCATCGAGACCGGGGCCGTGACATGAGTGACCGATCCGAGTAAGTGTCCGTCCAGTGCCCGGGCAGGAATAGGAGGTGTCAAACGGAGGTTCTCCAGTCCCAGTTGGCGTGCCAGCTTGATGTCCATTATGTTGGCTTCGGCGCCAGAATCCACCAGAGCAGCCAGGGTGTGAGTTGAGTCAGAGAGGCGGAGGTGAACTTGCAGCAGGGGTTTGCGGTCGGAGGACTGGATGGTCATTGAACTCAACCGGACTCCCCCTATGCCCGGTGAGCTTCGGCCCTTTAAAGGGCAGGTTACCACACGATGTCCATCACCTCCACAATAGAGGCAGAGGTTTGAGGTGAAGCGGCGCTGGCGCTCTGCAGGAGTGAGAGAGGCTCGCCCAATCTCCATAGGCTCAGACTGATCAAGCTGACCTGGGTGAGTGACAGTAGATGACAGGAGCCCAGTCGGATCTCTCCGAATGCCGGTAGTAGGTGGACCTTGGCGCCCCCTCTCACGACGACGGGTCTGTATCCTTCTGTCGATCCTGACAGTCAGTGCGATGGCTTCATCAAGAGTGGAAGGCAGTTCATGGGAGACCAACTCGTCCTTGATATAGTCAGCCAAACTATGGAAGAACGCGTCCACCAACGATGGTGTGTTCCAAGAACTTCGTCTAGCCAGGGTTCGGAAGTCGATGGAATGGTCTGCGACTGTACGTCTGCCTTGTCGAATACTGAACAGTTCACGAGACGCCTCTGCGGTTGGTGAATCCAGGTCAAACACCTTCAGCATCTCCTCAGCAAACAGGTCGAAGGTTGCACATGCGGGGGTTTGACGTTCGAACTCTGCTGTTCCCCAGAGTCGAGCTCGGCCCGTCAGGTGAGTGATGGCATACCCAACTTTAGCCCCCTCCGTGGCGAAGGTCCTTGGCTGCAAGGAGAACTGAAGTCGGCAGCTAGTCAGGAATGGCCGGACCTGGGTTGAATCGCCGTTGAACCGCTCGGGGTTTCCAATGTCGGGGGAAGTGTGCGCTGAGTCCATAATGGTCAGATCGTACTGTCACGATTCAGACAGACGACCAGAGGACCACAATTGCGTCACACCAGAAAGTTTATTAAAACTTAAGGGAAAAGGGAAGTAGGGAGTGAGTGAAGGCTCCAGGGGTAACAGGGATCCCGTCCAATGTGCTGGGTCTGTGCCCCCCCCAGTGGCAGCGATGCGTCCTATGAAGCCGGTGGTGGGTGGTCCAGAAGTCCTGGGGGGGGGGGAGACACAGACACAACAGGGCGGATGAAACAAGGCAGCAGTACAGTTCAAGGGAAATCCAAATACGTAGTAGCAAGGCAGAAGGCTGGTCAGAGTTACCGGGATCGAAGAGTAGTCAGGAGTCGTTATGGCAAAAAGCAGGTCTGGATCTCCTGGGGCAGAAGAGTATCCAAACATCAGGCAGGTCCGGGAACACAAAACCAGGGTGAGCCAGAAGCGCGAGCAAACAGGTTCCGGGTGTGAGCTTTGCAGACGATCTGACAAAGGAGAGCTGAAAGACAGGGCTTTAAATACTGGGAGAGGTAGTGGGTAATGCAGCGCAGCTGGCAGAGTAATTAGAGCAGAGCAGAGCAGGGACAGGTGGAGCTAGTTAGGCTGAGTAGAGAGAGTGGTGAGCAGAGTGGAAGAAAATTAAGGTGGTAACCCGGTGGAGTGAGAGGCTCATGACAGCAACCGCATATTTCGCGCCATTGAGCACGTTCTGATTGGCCAGTGAGGGGCCAAGCCTCGACACACCCACAACTTGTTTATTCATCAAACCATGCCCTTTCGCACCAATGCCAGCAAGTGCACCGATAATTGTGATAGAGAAAATAGCAAAAATATTTCTGACACACCCCTGAACCTGGAGATTTACCATTGCATTATGTTTGTTAAAATAGAGCCTTGCATGTGTTATGTTCTTTTTTGCAATGCAGTTACTTGTATTTGCTTGGTGACACTTTTTTTAATGGTGAAAGACTCCGCGATTTTTGGAGTCGACGCCGACTCCTGCTATCAGAGTCGTTCGATTGCACCACGTCAGCTAATTAGCTGGCTGCCTTGTTCATGGAGGTGGACAGTTGGGTGTGGCTCCTAATTGCCCCATACTCCATAACATTGTCCATGCCCTATGTGAACATTGTACAAGTCTAATTAATGTTAGTTCGTGTGAGGTGTTCATCCATAATGTATCTGTTCATATCTGTTCATATCTGTAATTGTTTCCTGTTTATACTCCTGAGTGAGATTCATGTCTAGATCCGTCACAAATGGCACCCTATTCCCTATATAGTGCACTTTTGACCAAGGCCCATAGGGCTCCGGTGGAAAGTAATGGACTATGTAGGGAATGGGGTACCATTCGGGATGCATATTCTGGGTTTTATCTGCAGTACAACAGCCACTGGTCTCATTTCTTACCTTATTTGAACAGAAAGAATCTCTCTCTCTCTCATTAGTTTAATATCACACATTATACTGGCCCTCTTCCATCCTCTCTTTTATCATCTCATCCCTCTATCCTCTCTTTCTCCTCCCATCCCTCTATTCATTGCATTTTCTGAGTCATGTCCAAAGAGATTTAACACTGATTGTAGACCTCTCTCTCTCTCTCTCATGGGTGGTGGTGAGGATGGGTGATCGAGAGAGAATGTGAGATGGTGAAAGATATAAGAGAAAGAGAGAGAGTCAGAGCGAGAGACAGAGCGAGAGAGAAGGGCAGTGGTTTTAGGTGAAAAAGTCAAATATAGGGAGTGGGTGGAACAACAGATTTGAAAAAAGAGAAATGGAAAAGGGAGGACAGAGATGGAGAGAGCAAAAGAGACGAAAGATAAATCAACACCAAAACATTTCAACAGTGCCAACCTCCAACTCCCCAAACACCTCCTCTCTCATCCTTCTCTCCTCCTCTCCTCTTCTCTCCTCTCTTCGCCTTTGAGAAAGTTGTGGCTTTGTTTTCAATCATCACCATTATCTAGCAGACTGGTGTGTGTATTTGTGTGTGTGTGCGCGCGCATTTGTGTGTCAGTGTGTGTACATCAGATTGGGCTGGACTGAATGTCAGTGAGCATAACAACGAATAACAAACACTCAGGCACTTCCTCGTGCAACTACAACTGGATATGAAGGACCCCTGTAGTTCACTGGCTACCTTTCCACTCTTCTCTTGATTACCTGATGACTTGATTTTTGATCCAGACACACCGAGCTGGCACAGCTTATTGTAATGTAGTTACAATGTTAAGACCAATTTACAACCTGTTGCAGTCTGGTTGGAATAATGGCAGTTATTCTGTCATTATCCCAGTTATAACAGAATATTCCAGTTCTCAGTCATTCCAGAATATTCCAAAGAGTTATTCCAGTTTTGCCCAGTTTTGCCTGCTTGACATGACCACATATGACATCATATGACCCTGACCTTTGACCTTATATGGCTTTAGAATGGCTGCAGTGCTAAAGATGGGCTGGCATCACTAAGGCAAACTCATCCTTCTAGAATGTCAGAATGTTGTTGCCCTTTGATTGCCAGATGGGCTGGGGAAAGTTCCAAGATTCCCAGAGGTTAGAGAGGGTGGGGGGGGATAGAGAAGGGAGGGAGAGTCATGGAATGTAATCTGTACATTCTTAGTGCTATCTAGAACCTAAAAAAGGGTTATTCGGCTGTCCCCATAGGAGAACCATTTGAAGATTCCTTTTTGGTTCCAGGTACCAAAATGTTTCTACCTGGAAACTAATATGTTTTATGTGTTACCGTACACTCATATAAATGCATATTATATGTTTAGTTAGGGACATCTGGCACCCAGAGGAGGCTGGGGAGGGGAGGGGAGGACGGCTTATAATAATGGCTGGAATGGAATAAATGAAATGTTATCAAACACATGGAAACAAATATTTTATATTCTTAGAAAAAAAGGGTTCGAAAAGGGTTCTTCGGCTGTCCCCATAGGAGAACCCTTTGAAGAACCCTTTATGGTTCCTGGAATCAAAATGGTTCTACCTGGAACCAAAAAGGGTTATATTTATATGAGTTCCATGCAAATGGAGAGATTAGAAAATCAAATGTAGTTGTTTGGGTGATTTATGCGACATGAAACCTTATGACTCACACTGATACTTGGATAACGGCGCCGGAGGGTATGGTTGCCGTTTTATGGGCTCCTAAACAACTGTGCTATTTTGTGTGTTTTTTTGCATTGTTTGTAACTTATTTTGTACATAATGTTGCTGCTACCGTCTCTTATGACCGAAAAGAGCTTCTGGATATCAGAACAGCGATTACTCACCTCGAACTGGACGAAGATTTTTTCTTTAATGAGTCCAACGGAAAGGATATGCTGCTTCTCCGAGACCAGGCCCAAATCCCCATCATGCGCGTGAAGAAAAGACAGAAATACAGGGGGCGGAGATCGGGGTGCCCTGTGAGAATTTGGCGAGTGTGTAACGCCACTCTACCATCCTTTTTATTGGCCAACGTGCACTGGAAAATAAACTGGATGATCTCCACTCGAGACTATCCTACCAACGGGACATTAAAAACTGTAATATCTTATGTTTCGCCGAGTCGTGGCTGAATGTCAACACGGATAATATTCAGCGTTCTGGGTTCTGTGCATTGGCAGGACAGAACAGCTAGGTCTGGTAAGACGAGGGGTGGGGGTGTGTGTCTATTTGTCAATAACAGATGGTGTGCGATGTCTAATATTAAGGAGGTCCCGAGGTATTGCTCACCTGAGGTAGAGTACCTCATGATAAACTGTAGACCACATTATCTACCAAGAGAGTTTTCATCTTTATTTTTCGTAGCCGTCTATTTACCACCACAAACTGATACTGGCACTAAGACCGCATTCAACGAGCTGTATAAGGCCATAAGCAAACAAAAAAAGGCTAATCAAGAAGCGGCGCACCTAGTGGCCGGGGACTTTAATGCAGGCAAACTTAAATCCGTTTAACCTAATTTCTACCAGCATGTCACATGTGCAACCAGAGAAAAAAAAATAACTCTAGACCACCTTTACGTCACACACAGAGATGCATACAAAGCTCTCCCTCACCCTCCATTTGGCAAATCTGAGCATAATTATATACTCCTGATTCCTGCTTACAAGCAAAAACTAAAGCAGGAAGTACCAGTGACTCGCTCAATACGGAAGTGGTCAGATGACGCGGATGCTACGCTACAGGACTGTTTTGCTAGCAAAGACTGGAATATGTTACGGGATTCATCCAATGGCATTGAGGAGTATACCACCTCAGTCACCGGCTTCATCAATAAGTGCATCGACAACGTCATCCACACAGTGACTGTACGTACATATCCCAACCAGAAGCCATGGATTACAGGCAAAATCCGCGCTAGAGCTGCCGCTTTCAAGGAGCGGGACACTAATCCGGACACTTATAAGAAATCCCGCAATGCCCTCAGACGAACCACCAAACAGGCAAAGGGTCAATACAGGACTAAGATTGAATCCTACTTCACCGGTTCTGATGCTCGTCGGATGTGGCAGGGCTTGCAAACTATTACAGACTACAAAGGGAAACCCAGCCGTGAGCTGCCCAGAGACGCAAGCCTACCAGACGAGCTAAATCCAGACGAGATAAATGCCTTTTATGCTCGCTTCGAGGCAAGCAACACTGAAGCATGCATGAGAGCACCAGCTGGTACGGATGACTGTGTGATCACGCTCTCCATAGCCGATGTGAGCAAGACCTTTAAACAGGGCCAAACGGATTACCAGGACGTGTACTCAGAGCATGCGCGGACCAACTGGCAAGTGTCTTCACTGACATTTTCAACCTCTCTCTGACAGATTCTGTAAAACCTACATGTTTCAAGCAGACCACCATGCTACCTGTGCCCAAGAAAGCGAAGTTAACCTGCCTAAATGACTACCGCCCCGTAGCACTCACGTCTGTAGCCATGAAGTGCTTTGAAAGGCTGGTCACGGCTCACATCAACACCATCATCCTGGAAACCCTAGACCCACTCCAATTTGCATACCGCCCCAACAGATCCACACGACGCATTCTCAAATCGCACTCCACACTGCCCTTTCCCACCTGGACAACAGGAACACCTATGTGAGAATGGTGTTTATTGACTACAGCTCAGCGTTCAACAGCATAGTGCCCACAAAGCTCATCACTAAACTAAGGACCCTGGGACTAAACACCTCCCTCTGCAACTGGATCCTGGACTTCCTGACGGGCCGCCCCCAGGTGGTAAAGGTAGGCAACAACACATCTGCCATGCTGATCCTCAACACGGGGGCCCCTCAGGGGTGCGTGCTTAGTCCCCTCCTGTACTCCCTGTTCACCCACGACTGTGTGGCCAAGCACGACTCCAACACCATCATTAAGTTTGCTGACGACACAACAGTGGTAGTCCTGATCACCGACAACGATGAGACAGCCTATAGGGAGGAGGTCAGAGACCTGGCAGAGTGATGCCAGAACAACAACCTCTCCCTCAACATGAGCAAGACAAAGGAGATGATCGTGTACTACAGGAAAAGGAGGGCCGAACACGCCCCCATTCACATCGACAGGGCTGTAGTGGAGCGGGTCGAGAGTTTCAAGTTCCTTGGTGTCCACATCACCAACAAACTATCATGGTCCAAAAACACCAAGACAGTCGTTAAGAGGGCACGACAACACCATTCCCCCTCAGGAGACTGAAAAGATTTGGCATGGGTCCTCAGATCCTCAAAAAATTATACAGCTGTACCATCGAGAGCATCCTGACCGGTTGCATCACCGCCTGGTATGGCAACTGCTCGGCATCCGACCATAAGGTGCTACAGAGGGTAGTGTGTACGGCCCAGTACGTCACTTGTGCCAAGCTTCCTGCCATCCAGGACCTATATACTAGGCGGTGTCAAAGGAAGGCCAAAAAAATTGTCAAAGACTCCAGTCACCCAAGTCATAGACTGTTCTCTCTGCTACCGCATGGCAAGCGGTACCGGAGCGCCAAGTCTACGTCCAAAAGGCTCCTTAACAGCATCTAGCCCCAAGCCATGAGACTGCTGAACAATTAACCCCCCCCCCACACCACCTTTGTTTTTACACTGCTGCTACTCGCTGTTTATTATCTATGCATAGTCACTTTACCCCTACCTACATCTACAAATTACCTCGTCTAACCTGTACCCCCGCACATTGACTTGGTACCGGTACCCCCTGTATTGTTTTTTATTTTTTTTTACTTTAGTTTATTTAGTAAATATTTTCTTAACTCTATTTCTTGAACTGCATTGTTGGTTATGGGCTTGTAAGTAAGCATTTCACGGTAAGTTGACCTGTTGTATTCGGCACATGTGACAAATAAAATGTTATTTGATTTGATTTGTATCAGAGAGTTAGATGTGTGTGTGCGTGGGTGGGTGCATGTAAGTGTGTGTGTGTGTGTGTCCAGCAGTGATAAGTAAGTCCAGTGACTGTTGTTACTGACATCCTACAACTACTGGCAACACTGACTACTGACACCAACAACAGTTGCCAACACACACACACACACAGTCTTGTATAACTAACCTTGTGGTATTTTCCCTAACCCTAACCCGAAAACCTAACCATAACCCTAACTCTAGTTAAACATGTCCACACGCACGCACACACACACACACACACACACACACACACACAAAGAGGGGAAGCTAAAGAGACAAACTAGAGCGAGAGATGGTAGACAGAAGCGAGAGAGGTAATGAGTGGGAGAGAGATGGCGAGAGCTAGAGAGAATAAGTATGTTGTGCTGAGGACAGTTAAATAGTCTAATAAAAATAATAATTAATATCTCAGACTTTGTCTAGGAATGATAAACCTTCCCACAACATTGGGATAACATTAGGACAACATTATAGGAAAGTTCTCATTTGGTCATGAGATAATACCATTAGACGATTGTTCCTCCTCATCTTGAATAGTGACAAGAGAAGAGAGGATGAGAGATGGATGGCTGAAATAATGAAAATAACAATAGAATGATAGAAGGATGATGAATCTTCAGTTGTTTTGAAAGAAAATGAATAGAGAGAGCTCATTAGTATTCTAATGAAAAGAGTTGATTCGTTGTACTTTTCTGTCTGTGTTGGACTATGCTGATACTATTTATGTGCAAACCTCAAGCTCTGCACTGAAGGCTCTTGACTCTGTGTACCCTTCATTTTGTCACTAATCAGAGACGTTTAACTCACCATTGTGATCTTTACAGTGCTGTCGGGTAGCAACACTCAGACGCAAACACTGGTATATTCTCATTAACAGTGGTGTGTATTCATGGATGCCAATTTCTCTTTTGGCTCTCTGTGTTTCATAATTTTCCTTCAATTCACAAGAGGCTGACTGTATCTCACAGGAGAAAGCGAAACAGCGCCCCTCTGTCTCTCTACGTGTAGGCTATCTGATACTGTCTGGTCCAAACGAGTATGACATTGTTGACGCCCGCAGCATTGAATGCAAGGGAAGCCAGCGAGCATTTGGCCTCCCTTCACAAAAAAGTATGACAAATGTGCCAATCCTTTTTTTTGCTAAACTGAGCGAGCTCAACTGTGAATGGACCTGGCAAAAAAGTGTCAAGGGAAGCCAGCTTGGATTTGGCATCTCTCCTGTCAAAATGCTTTGAGAGCATACGTCATTAACAGAAACAACTTGAATTGTTGCATTTCATTGTGTTGATGTCCTCCAGTGGCTAGCTATCTAGCTAGCTAAAATTGGCCCTTTCCTAAATTAGCCATGGATGGAGATAGGGATTTGGACTTGTGGTTTTACTTAATTCTCTGTACTGGCCAATGATTATAACAACGATTCTGATCCAACCATTCATTCATACATTGTTGTGCCCCTGGCTTGAGAGGATGGAAGTTCAATATGTACAGTAGCTAGATGTAGAAGGCTAATGTTAACTAGCTAACGTTGCCCATGAATGGAAGTTAGGCTAGCGAGCAAGCATTTTAGCCAGGCACCCTAGGACAACAAAAATATTTATATGTTACCATTATTTAACTAGGCAAGTCAGTTAAGAACAAATTCTTATTTACAATGACGGCCAAACCCGGACGACGCTGGCCGTATGACAGAGTGATAGACTGTTTCATCAACATGAAAGAGAGGATGGCATTGGCGTTTCTCTACAAGTAGGGTGAGTCACACACACACACATGCAAACAGCCACAACATATTTAGCTTTTGTTGATTGGACTAAATTGTTTTTGGTATCTTTTAGTTGTCACTGTATTAGACTAAGCAGAGGTTATTTGATGATGTTGAAATGTTGAAGTTGAAATGGTGCTGGAATAGTGGAGGCAGCTCCTGTTTTCTTTTTTATCCCCGTACCCACAGGAGGAGTTTTGCCTCTTGCCAGGCTGTCATTTTAAATAATAATTTGATTCTTAATTGACTTTCCTTGTTAAACAAATGGAAAACAATTGCAAAATTACACTTTTGGTCAAACGGTAACACGTTATCTTTTATTAAGCTTTTGTAACACAAGCAAATGGTTTAAATTCCACAAAATGTGCATATATTTTCACACACTTACAGACACCTTTTGTTTTAAAATATACATTTTTAAAGATGTTTTTCATGTTTTGAATAATTATTTTGATCAATTTCATCCATAGCAACTTGTCATAAAAATGTTTCACTATTTAATCAAAGTGTTGTGTTTCTGTGATACTAAGAGGCTGAGAAATATTCGATTGAGCTGATCTGATGTACCGGTACGACCTAAAGATCGCCTGTAATGCCCATATCAGTGGATATATGGGCACCGGTGTCATCAGACTTTTAGCTCTATCTTTGGAACAATATGGGCTATCAACTCCAATTGCATCTGAAAGATGAGACTCAATTTGGAAAAGAGACATTGGGCTCTATTTTAACAAACCTAACACAATGGTCAATCTAAGTACAGGTGGTAGCGTTATAGATTCAGGGGTGTGTCAGAAATATTTTAGCTATTTTCACTATCACCATTATCGGCGTACTTGCTGGCATTGGCACAAAAGGGCTGCGTTTTGATGAATAAACAAGTTGTGGGTGTGTCGAGGCTTGACCCCTCACTGGCCAATCAGAAATATGTGGTTGCTTCAAGTTGTGTATTTACGGTCTTTTATGTATTGGCTTGGAATCAACTCCAATTATAATGTTAGTTCGTTAAATGGCTTACAGAAACAAAATAACAAAATGTATACCTAGCTTAGCTAAATATGTTAACTTGAACCCATTTGCAGTCCACATTGTTCTAAGTAATTGCATGGCTTCAAAAGCATTCACACTGATATAGGGACTAGGCCTACTGTAAGTTGCATTATGGCTGAGCATGGACATGCCAAACATTGTCAATAAGCAATATTAAATTAATTAAGGCCTAAAAAGAGAACAAATAATTCTAATCAAATTCTAAACAAAACAAAAACTTGTATTAAATAGACTATGGCACACTTACCGGCACCACAATTTCTCCTCTTGGGCATATACAGTGGCTTGCGAAAGTATTCACCCCCCTTCGCATTTTTCCTAGTTTGTTGCTGTCACGTTCGTTGAATGACGGGTCAGACCAAGGCGCAGCGTGATATACGTTCATGTTTATTTTAACTATTAAACACACGACAAAACAACAACCGAAACGTGAAGTCCAAGGTAGAACACACAACATACCTTACAAGGAACAAGATCCCACAACTAGACAGTGCCAATAGGCTGCCTAAGTATGGTCCCCAATCAGAGACAACGAGCGACAGCTGCCTCTGATTGGGAAACACACCGGCCAACATAGAACTATACATACTAGATCACAAACATAGAAAATACAACATAGAACATTCACACCCTGACTCAAAATATAAGAGTCCCCTGAGTCAGGGCGTGACAGTTGCCTTACAACCTGGAATTAAAATTGATTTTTGGGGGGTTTGTATCATTTGATTTACACAACACGCCTACCACTTTGATGATGCAAAATATTTTCTCTTGTGAAACAAACAAGAAATAAGACAAAAAAAACAGAAAACTTGAGCGTGCATAACTATTCACCCCCCCAAAGTCAATACTTTGTAGAGCCACCTTTTGCAATTACAGCTGCAAGTATCTTAGGGTATGTCTCTATAAGCTTGGCACATCTAGCCACTGGTATTTTTGTCCATTCTTCAAGGCAAAACTGCTCCAGCTCCTTCAAGTTGGATGGGTTCCGCTGGTGTACAGCAATCTTTAAGTCATACCACAGATTCTCAATTGGATTGAGGTCTGGGCTTTGACTAGGCCATTCCAAGACATTTAAATGTTTCCCCTTAAACCATTCGAGTGTTGCTTTAGCAGTATGCTTAGAGTCATTGTCCTGCTGGAAGGTGAACCTCCGTCCCAATCTCAAATCTCTGGAAGACTGAAACAGGTTTACCTTAAGAATTTCCCTGTTTGGAGAGGTCCTTGGTCTTCATGGTGCCGCTTGCTTGGTGGTGCCCCTTGCTTAGTGGTGTTGCAGACTCTGGGGCCTTTCAGAACAGGTGTATATATACTGAGATCACGTGACAGATCATGTGACACTTAGATTGCACACAGGTGGAATTTATTTAACTAATTATGTGATTCTGAAGGTAATTGGTTGCACCATATCTTATTTAGGGGCTTCATAGCAAAGGGGGTGAATACATATGCACGCACCACTTTTCCTGTATTTATTTTGCAGAATTCTTTGAAACAAGTTATTTTTTTCATTTCACTTCACCAATTTGGACTATTTTGTGTATGTCCATTACATTAAATCCAAATAAAAATCCATTTAAATCACGTTGCCTCTGATTGAGAACCACCCCGGCCAACATAGAAAACACATGAACTAGAACATACCATAGAAAACAAAACATAGACACTACACACCCTGGCTCAACATAAAAGAGTCCCTAGAGCCAGGGCGTGACAGTACCCCCCCCCCCCCCCCAAAGGCGCGGACTGCGACCGCGCCAACATAACCCAACAGGGGAGGGGCCGGGTGGGCATTCCTCCTCGGAGGCGGATCCGGCTCCGGGCTTGACCACCACCCTCTAACAACCCCCCCGTAGCGCCCCTGGTCTGGTCTGGCCCCGCTGGCTGGGAGCTGGACTGGACATCGGTGGAGCGGATTGCTTAGGCTCCGGTGTGGAGCAGCTGACCGGTACCTGACCAGGCACCGGTGAAACGGGCACGGGCTGTGCCGGACTGACGACGCGCACCACAGGCTTGGTGCGGGGAGCAGGGACGGGCCGGACCGGGCTGACGACGCGCACCGTTGGCTTGGTGCGGGGAGCAGGGACGGGCCGAACCGGGCTGACGAAGCGCACCACTGGCTTGGTGCGGGGAGCAGGAACAGGCCGGACCGGGCTGACGACGCGCACCACAGGCTTGGTGCGGGGAGCAGGAATGGGCCGGACCGGGCTGACGACGCGCACCACTGACTTGGTGCGGGGAGCAGGAACGGGCCGGACCGGGCTGACGAAGCGCACCACTGGCTTGGTGCGGGAAGCAGGAACAGGCCGGGCCGGGCTGGCGACGCGCACCATAGGCTTGGTGCGGGGAGCAGGAACAGGCCGGGCCAGGCTGGCGACGCGCACCCTAGGCTTGGTGCGGGGAGCAGGAACAGGCCGGGCCGGGCTGGCGACGCGCACCCTAGGCTTGGTGCGGGGAGCAGGAACAGGCCGGGCCGGGCTGGCGACGCGCACCATTGGCTTGGTGCGGGGAGCAGGAACAGGCCAGGCCGGGCTGGCGACGCGCACCATAGGCTTGGTGCGGGGAGCAGGAACAGGCCGGGCCGGGCTGGCGACACGCATCACAGGCTTGGTGCGAGGGACAGGAAGGATCGCACTGGGAACACACACCACTGGCCTCATACGGGGATCAGGAACAGGCCGGACCGGACTGGTAACACACTTCAGTACCTCTCGCCGTGCCTCTAC
Organism: Coregonus lavaretus; assembly: GCF_964263955.1. Classification (NCBI taxonomy): domain Eukaryota; kingdom Metazoa; phylum Chordata; class Actinopteri; order Salmoniformes; family Salmonidae; genus Coregonus; species Coregonus lavaretus. Next base: position 42,347,969 of record NC_139994.1, read on the forward strand.
ACTTTCCTTCCCTCTAATGACCAATGGCCCCCGTAACCTGGTGGCCTTCTCTCCTTGTCCACAAACTCGCCCTTTATCTGCCTCCAGCAGCCCCGTCGTCCATGCCATGTGCCCCCCCCTAAAAAATTATTGGGGGTGCCTCTCGCCTGTCCGACGACGGCCCGGTTGGCGCCGCTGCTCCTCTCTATGGCGCGCCTCCACCGTCTCCTCCCACGGACGGCGATCCATCCTGGCCTGGATTTCCTCCAAGTCCAGGACCCCTGCCCGTCCAATATCTCCTCCCAAGTCCAGGCTGTCTGCTCCTGGACACGCTGCTTGGTCCTGTTTTGGTGGGATCTTCGTCACGATCGTTACATGATGAAGCGGACCAAGGCGCAGCGTGATAGGCATACATACTTTATTAGTACTTACACGAACAACAAAACGATACGTGAAGTCCTAGGTCATACAACAAACCCTACGGAACAAGATCCCACGAAACACAAGTGCACAATAGGCTGCCTAAGTATGGTTCACAATCAGAGACAACAAGCAACAGCTGATTCACGTTGCCTCTGATTGAGAACCACCCCGGCCAACATAGAAAACACATGAACTAGAACATACCATAGAACACAAAACATAGACACTACACACCCTGGCTCAACATAAAAGAGTCCCTAGAGCCAGGGCGTGACAGTTGTAATGCAACAAAATAGGAATAACTCCAAGGTGGATGAATACTTTTGCAAGGCACTGTAATATGAAAACAGCGCAGACTATGGATGGTTTAACGCACATCCAAACTTTCCACAATAGCTGGACAACGATCCAATATAAATAGAAAGGCAGAATGTCCACTCACCGTTATACTGCACCCAAATAGGCCTATGTTTTATGAACATAATCGGAACCATCTTACAGATCAGATCGCATTCACACATCTCCAGAAGTTGCATTGCAATCACGCCATGGACGTTGTCACCATAATACCAGGAAGGTTAATAATTCTAATAAGTTTGGTTGTAATAAAATTAAACGAAAAACAAGCAATCTACAAACAATAAATACATGTAAAATGTCATGATATCATAAAATTGGCAGGATAAAAAAGACTAGCATTGCTGTTGAACCAGCCTTCGTTATAGTACACCTAAGGGAGGGCTTGGGTTTTGAACAAGCTATTTTTACAGGTTAGAGATAACTTCTAAATATGAAGTTCACCGACGGTTCTCAGCTCATGTTTCATGATAGCCTACATCATGGAAATCCCGCTATGCCCGCCGAAGAACCATCAGACAGGCAAAGCCTCAATACAGGACTAAGATTGAATCGTACTACACCGGTTCCGATGCTCGTCGGATGTGGCAGTGCTTGCAAACTATTACAGACTTCAAAGGGAAGCACAGCCGCGAGCTGCCCAGTGACATGAGCCTACCAGACAAGCTAAATTACTTCTATGCTCGCTTCGAGGCAAGCAAGACTGAAGCATGCATGAGAGCATCAGCTGTTCCGGATGACTGTGTTATCACGCTCTCCGTAAGACCTTTAAACAGGTCAACATTCACAAGGCCGCAGGGCCAGATGGATTACCAGGACGTGTACTCTGAGCATGCGCTGACCAACTGGCAAGTGTCTTCACTGACATTTTCAACCTGTTCCTGACTGAGTCTGTAACACCAACATGTTTCAAGCAGACCACCATAGTCCCTGTGCCCATGAACACTAAGGTAGCCTGCCTAAATGACTTCCGACCCGTAGCACTCACTTCTGTAGCCATGAAGTGCTTTGAAAGGCTGATCATGGCTCACATCAACACTATTATCCCAGAAACTCTAGACCCACTCCAATTTGCATACCGACACAGGAGATCCACAGATGATGCAATCTCTATTGCACTCCACACTGCCCTTTCCCACCTGGACAAATGGAACACCTACGTGAGAATGCTATTCATTGACTACAGCTCAGCGTTCAACACCATAGTGCCCTCAAAGCTCATCACTAAATTAAGGACCCTGGGACAAAACACCTCCCTCTGCAACTGGATCCTGGACTTCCTGACGGGCCGCCCCCAGGTGGTAAGAGTAGGTAACAACACATCTGCCACGTTGATCCTCAACACCAGAACCCCTCAGGGGTGTGTGCTCAGTCCCCTCCTGTACTCCCTGTTCACCCATGACTGCATGGCCAGGCACAACTCCAACACCATAATTTAGTTTGCCGACGACATAACAGTGGTAGGCTTGAACACCGACAACGATGAGACAGCCTATAGGGAGGTGGTCAGAGACCTGGCCGGTGGGGCCAGGATAACAACCACTCCCTCAACGTGATCAAGACAAAGGAGATGATTATGGACTACAGGAAAAAGAAGAGGACCGAGCACGTCCCCATTCTCATCGACGGGGCTGTGGTGGAGCAAGTTGAGAGCTTCAAGTTCCTTGGTGTCCACATCACCAACAAACTATCATGGTCCAAACACAACAAGACAGTCATGAAGAGGGCACGATAAAGCCTATTCCCCCCAGGAGACTGAAAAGATTTGGCATGGGTCCTCAGATCCTCAAAAAGTTCTACAGCTGCACCATCGAGACCATCCTGACTGGTTGCATCACTGCCTGGTATGGCAACTGCTCTGCCTCCAACCGCAAGGCACTACAGAGGGTAGTGCGTACGGCTCAGTACATCACTGGGGCCAAGCTTCCTGCCATCCAGGACCTCTATACCAGGCATTGTCAGAGGAAGGCCGTAAAATTGAAAAAAGACTCCAGCCTCCCTAGTCATACACTGTTATCTCTTCTACCGCACGGCAAGCGGTACCGGAGCGCCAAGTCTAGGTCCAAAAGGCTTCTTAACAGCTTTTACCCCCAAGCCTTAAGACTCCTGCCTGAACAGCCAATCAAATGGCTACCCAGACTATTTGCATTGTCGTCGTCCCCCCCCCCCCCCCCCCCCCCCCCCCCCCCCCCCCGCCTCGTTTTACGCTGCTGCTACTCTCTGTTAATTACCTACAGTTGAAGTCGGAAGTTTACATACACCTTAGCCAAATACATTTAAACTCTGTTTTTCACAATTCCTTACATTTAATCCTAGTAAAAATTCCCTGAGAGAATGATTTATTTCAGCTTTTATTTCTTTCATCACATTCCCAGTGGGTCAGAAGTTTACATACTCTCAATTAGTATTTGGTAGCATTGCCTTTAAATTGTTTAACTTGGGTCAAACAGTTCGGGTAGCCTTCCACAAGCTTCCCACAATAAGTTCCTCCTGACAGAGCTGGTGTAACTGAGTCAGGTTTGTAGGCCTCCTTGCTCGCACACGCTTTTTCAGTTCTGCCCACAAATGTTCTATAGGATTGAGGTCAGGGCTTTATGATGGCCACTCCAATACCTTGACTTTGTTGTCCTTAAGCCATTTTCCCACAACTTTGGAAGTATACTTGGGGTCATTGTCTATTTGGAAGACTCATTTGCGACCAAGCTTTAACTTCCTGACTGATGTCTTGAGATGTTGCTTCAATATATCCACATAATTTTCCTTCCTCATGATGCCATCTATTTTGTGAAGTGCACCAGTTCCTCCTGCAGCAAAGCACCCCCACAGCATGATGCTGCCACCCCCATGCTTCACGGTTGGGATGGTGATCTTTGGCTTGCAAGCAACCCCCTTTTTCCTCCAAACATAACGATGGGCATTATAGCCAAACAGTTATATTTTTGTTTCATCAGACCAGAGGACATTTCTCCAAAAAGTACGATCTTTGTCCCCATGTGCAGTTGCAAACCGTAGTCTGGCTTTTTTATGGCGGTTTTGGAGCAGTGGCTTCTTCCTTGCTGAGCGGCCTTTCAGGGTATGTCGATATAGGACTAGTTTTACTGTGGATATAGATACTTTTGTGCCTGTTTCCTCCAGCATCTTCACAAGGTCCTTTGCTGTTGTTTTGGGATTGATTTGCACTTTTCGCACCAAAGTACGTTCATCTCTAGGAGACAGAATGTGTCTCCTTCCTGAGCGGTATGACGGCTGCGTGGTCCCATGGTGTTTATACTTGCGTACTATTGTTTGTACAGATGAACTTGATACCTTCAGGCGTTTGGAAATTGCTCCCAAGGATGAACCAGACTTGTGGAGGTCTACAATATTTTTTCTGAGGTCTTGGCTGATTTATTTTGATTTTCCCATGATGTCAAGCAAAGAGTTTGAAGGTAGCCTTGAAATACATCCACAGGTACACCTCCAATTGACTCAAAAAGGTCAATTAGCCTATCAGAAGCTTTTAAAGCCATTACATAATTTTCTGGAATTTTCCAAGCTGTTTAAAGGCACAGTCAACTTAGTGTACGTAAACTTCTGACCCACTGTAATTGTGATACAATGAAGTATAAGTGAAATAATCTGTCTGTCAACAATTGTTGGAAAAATTACTTGTGTCATGCACGAAGTAGATGTCCTAACCGACTTGCCAAAACTATAGTTTGTTAAAAAGACATTTGTGGAGTGGTTGAAAAACGAGTTTTAATGACTCCAACCTAAGTGTATGTAAACTTCCGACTTCAACTGTATGCAGCTATCAAAAATATATGGGAATGTCTGCTCAATCCAAACTTATAACCAACTGATTGCAGCATTACCACAAAAATGGAGGAGGCAAGTGGAAGAGTGAGAAGGTAGGGAACTTGTTTGTCTGCCATATATTAATGATTCAAATTGGCTGAAAAGGATTGGCATAAACAGAATAATATACCAGTTTCATTTGAGGACGAAAATGTTGACAGCTGCGCCATACAGGTTGCAAAATAAATGGGAAGAGATTTTCGATGGACCGATTCCATGGCACATGGTTTATGAACTGATACAAAAAACAACACTTGATTCAACACTTAGAGTTTTTCAATTTAAATTATTATACAAATGGGGCATATATATATATGGGGCATACAACAATCTCAGCTCTGTAGAATTTGCAGCGAAGAGACAGAATCACTAGATCATTTATTCTGGTATTGCCCCTATGTTGTTTCTTTCTGGTCACAGGTTCAGGAATGGTTAAAAAATCACAACATTTACTTAAAATGTACCTTACAAATAGCTGTGTTGGGCGATTTGGAAAGCCATAGTCAGTCAACAAATATAATAATAATAATCGTAGTAAAGGTTTTCATCTTTGGCTCACAATCTGTGGATACTATAAGATTAGAAAGGTTCAAAATGTATGTCAAATATCACAGCACAATTGAAAAATATATGGCACATGGAAACCAAATGAGGGTGGTCTATGGTGAGAGGTGGGATTAAGGAGTTTATGTTCAGTAATGTATTATTGTTATGTGATGTATATAAAAGTACCATGTATGTAAAATGTGTATGCAAAATGTGTATGTAAAATGTATATGTAAAATGTACAGTATGTATATGTAGCAGAAAAGCTGTAGAAAACTAAAAAGATATGTGTCCTCTGCATCTGGCTGGGAGCGTGATGGTATGACTCGTGACATGTTTTTAAGATGGAAAAATTATGTTTTACATATTTTTTTTATGTGGATATCGAAGGACAGAGAATGATCAAATTTGACTCCCAGGTTGGAGATGACAGAGGACAGGTGGATGTCCTGGCCGTTGATTGTAGGGCAGATGTTTCCAGCTCTGGTGACCTGCTTGGGTGTCCCAATAAGTATAGCCTCAGTCTTGCTACTGTTCAACTGGAGGAAGTTCTCTTTCATCCATGCCCTGATGTCCTCTAGGAAACTGCTGAGTTTTGCTAGGTCAGAGATGGTGTCTTGCCCATTCACCCTCTGAATGGCACACATACACAATCCATGTCTCAATTGTCTCAAGGCTTAAAAATCCTTCTTTAATCTTTCTCCTAAGGGATCATAGCTTTCATCTGGATTCACCTGGTCAGCAGGGGCGATATGGGCGACGCACTGCCAAACGGGAAAAGGAAGGGATTTTTTTTCTAATCAATTATATCACGGCAACAGTAGTTATCAGTGTTCTAATCTAGACGTCTGATCTGCCACTAAATGTCCAATCAGGCTAAAGTCGTGCTTCAAATGGCCCCGCCCCTTTTGGGGCGATTTCAGTCAGGTTGAAAATCGCCCCAGAAGTATCTCATAGACTCTCATGTAAAATCTTTTTTTTTCAAATATCAGAGCTTTCAATACAATCTCTATGGGTTTCTGAGGGCTTGCACTTACGCGCTTTCGTCATACGTAACATAACCATGAACGTAACTAAGAAAAGAGCGGGTAGCAGCGTCAATCAATTCACGTACTACTATCAAGATGGCTAGCGTTCAGTGCAACTCGATTGTCTCTTTGAAAGAAGTTCACATCAAAGACCATTCAAAACGAGCTACTGGAGTGTATGCTAGCGGTCATGAGGGAACATATTGTGGAGGAGGTGAAGTCGGCGAACTTCGTAGCTATCCAAGCTGACGAGACCACGGACGTTTCTACACAGACACAGCTGGTGCTTGTGCTGAGGTACATAGATAGCAACCACAAAGTGCAGGAGCGCTTTTTTGAGTTCCTTCCCATCTCGGAATCAACCTCAGTCTCAATCGCCAGTGTGCTTTTGGAGAGACTGAACGGTCTTTTTGCCGACGACGAGAAAGTCAAACTGTGGTGCACTGGCACTGTACCAGGTTCTCATGAGCTACAACCTCCAGGAGACGTTCTCTGAGACTGTGACTCTGTTGAACATCCTCATAACTACTCCCATGACAACAGCTGAAGCTGAGAGATGTTTCTCAACTTTGACACGAGTTAAGACATTCCTGCGAAATTCAATGGGCCAGGAACGTCTGAATGCACTGGCCATGCTTTCCATGGAGAGGGAACTAGTCCTCAGCATGCCTGATTTCAATGAGAAAGTCATTGACCGCTTTGCTGCATTGAAAGAGAGAAGAGAACAGTTTCAGTACAAGTAATGTAGCCTCTCTCTCTCTTTGTCCCTCCCTGTCTGTCTCTTTAACACACACACGCCCAAATCAGTTCACAGTTGATGTTGTTTAAAATAGTTATTTTTCATTAAAAAAAAGTAAAAAAAATAAAATAATCTGTTCATGTTCATTTTTACAAATCTATACAATTGGCCAGAATATGGTTGTTCATATTTACAAATCTATACAATTGGCCAGAATATGGTTGTTCATTTTTACAAAGCCATACAGATAGCTGTGTTTACCTTTTCTAGAAATTATTTTCAAATTCTGTTTTCAGGCAAAATGTCTATCACTGTTCATTTTCACAAATCTATACAAGAGGGCAGAATATGGAAGTCTATAAAAATTTCTTATTACCAATAACTTGCATCAATGTTTTCAGTAGCCTCTATCAAAAGCTCCTGCTTGCTTGTTGTGAATTATGCTCAGGTGCACATATTTCCAATTCAACCATGAGGCAAAAAATGTGGTAAAAGCTCTTGTTGATCCTGCAATCTGAACAAATACCAAGATGCTGTATTTTCAGCTGATATTTCATTTGTTTATGGAAATGCATATTGTTTATGCAGTGTTGAGGAATGTGAAAGAACACCCTTGATTATTTTTACTGTGATAACTTATTTTGCTTTTGTAAGCCAACACTTTTGAGATCAGTCAATAAATGCTTCTGGCATTGACTTATATGCTGCCCCTGTCTTCATGTTGTTGCTGGACATATCTTTTTTTAAATGTGTGTAGGTCACCTAAATCATCAGAAAAATTGCCCCCCCTGAGAATTTTTTCAGGAGCCGCCACTGCTGGTCAGTCTATTTCATGGAAAGAGAAGGTATTCATAATATTTTGTACACTCAGTGTATATGGTTGAGTGTCATGCATGTAGGTACAGTGCCTTTTTCTAAAATTGATTCAAATGTTTTTTTCCTCATCAATCTACATACAATAACCCATGATGACAAAGCAGTGTAGGCGTGTCAGTGTAGGCTTGTTAGGCGGATATACATGTAAACAGGGCTGAAAAGTGACTGGTAGCAGGAATATATATAAATACTTATGGTAATATACTAGTGGTAATATAGAGTATACATGTAAACATAAGTAATAGTGACCAGTAGCAAGATAGATTACAGACAGACAGACAGATAACTAATACTGTATATACATGTAAACAGGAGTAATAATGACCAATAGCAGGATAAATTGATAGATACTAATGGTAATGGCAATCAATAATCAATTAACAGCAGCGTAGTGGTAGTAATAAAGCTCATTAATAATCATTTTAGCAGCAGCGCAGGTTTGAGGGGGCACAGTAGTTGTTAGCCATTTAACAGTCTTATGGCCAGGGGATAGAAGCTGTCAAACGCAGTGTCTCTCTCGTCTATCGCGGTCTCTGCATGTGCGCTGTTGTTGTTAGGGGAAAGTGAACATCATTGACAGGATGATTGATGTCTTTGATTGACAGCTGTCCCATGGCAAGGACATGCGTTTGACATTTACCCTGACCTATTTACCCTGAGGAACATACACACACACTCAAACATGCACGCACACATGCACACACCCCCACCCCTCCATGCATATCTCAGTCATCATTGTCTCTCTAATTTTCTCTTTCTTTCCCTCTCTCCTCCTCTCTCCATGTCACACACACATAAACAAAGCGTTAAAACCCAATATCCATGACTAAATGGTGATAGTGCCCATGTGTGAGGACTGAGAGGGAGAGACATGAGGGAGAGAGAGAAAAATGAGAGAGAGCGAGAGAGAGAAAAAAAGAGGGAGGGGGAGGGACAGAGAAGCAGCTAACAGTGATACCCTGTGAAACTAGGCAGGCTTGACGGAGATAGACTCTGACATGCCAACCAGACTGGCAGCCTGGTGTGTGTGTGTGTGTGTGTGTGTGTCTGGCCTTTGTACCTAAAACGTTGTGTTAAGACGTGTTGGCAGCTCTTTCTCAGCCTGGCTGGCCGGCCGGGGAGTGACAAACACAGACAGAAACACTGGAATGTCAACTGTCTACACACACACACACAGAGATGGATACACACACAGATGGATACGGCTGCTGGAAAAACATACTGATATTGTGAAAGGCATCATCTCCACTGGTCGTGACAGACAGGCAGACGGACATGGAGGATAGAAGAAAACATTCTGGAATTGTTGATAGTCAGAAGGGACAGTGGCTTGCGAAAATATTCACCCCCCTTCGCATTTTCCCTATTTTGTTGCCTTACAACCTGGAATTAAAATGGATTTTTTGGGGGTCAATTAGATTGAGGTCTGGGCTTTGACTAGGCCATTCCAAGACATTTAAATGTTTCCCTTTAAAGCACTCGAGTGTTGCTTTAGCAGTATGCTTAGGGTCATTGTCCTGCTGGAAGGTGAACCTCCGTCCCAGTCTCAAATCTCTGGATGACTGAAACAGGTTTCCCTTAAGAGTTTCCCTGTATTTAGCGCCATCCATCATTCCTTCAATTCTGACCAGTTTCCCAGTCCCTGCTGATGAAAAACATCCCCACAGCATGATGCTGCCACCACCATCCTTCACTGTGGGGATGGTGTTCTCGGGGTGATGAGAGGTGTTGGGTTTGCGCCAGACAGAGCGTTTTCCTTAATAACCGAAAAGCTCAGTTTTAGTATCATATGACCAGAGTACCTTCTGCCATATGTTTGGGGAGTCTCCCACATGGCTTTTGGCAAACTCCAAACGTGTTTGCTTATTTTTTCCTTTAAGCAATGGCTTTTTTCTGGCCACTGTTCCGTAAAGCCCAGCTCTTTGGAGTGTATGGCTTAAAGTGGTCCTATGGACAGATACTCCATTCTCCGCTGTGGAGCTTTGCAGCTCCTTCAGGGTTATCTTTGGTCTCTTTGTTGCCTCTCTGATTAATGCCCTCCTTGCCTGATCCGTGAGTTTTGGTGGGCAGCCCTCTCTTGACAGGTTTGTTGTGGTGCCATATACTTTCCATTTTTTAATAATGGATTTAATGGTGCTCTGTGGGATGTTCAAAGTTTCTGATATTTTTTTATAACCCAACCCTGATCTGTACTTCTCCATGACCTGTTTGGAGAGCTCCTTGGTCTTCATGGTGACACTTGCTTGGTGGTGCCCCTTGCTTAGTGGTGTTGCAGACTCTGGGGCCTTTCAGAACAGGTGTATATATACTGAGATCATGTGACTGATCATGTGACACTTAGACTGCACACAGGTGGACTTTATTTAACTAATTATGTGACATCTGAAGGTAATTGGTTGCACCAGATCTTATTTAGGGGCTTCATAGCAAAGGGGGTGAATACATTTGCACACAACACTTTTCCGTTAATTATTTTGTAGAATTCCTTGAAACAAGTTATTTTTTTCATTTCACTTCACCAATTTGGACAATTTTGTGTATGTCCATTACATGAAATCCAAAATAAAAATCCATTTAAATTACAGTTTGTAATAAAACAAAATAGGAAAAACACCAAGAGGGATGAATACTTTTGCAAGCACTGTACTGTACACCTGCAGTATGGAAATACAACTATTTTTCTAATGAGTATAATATTCTAAATCTGTCATTTTGCAACCTGGTGTGTGTGTGTTAGTGTTTTGCCGTTGTACCCAAAATGTCATGTTTAGACGTGCTGGCAGCTTTGTGACAGACACAGAGAGAAACACTGGAGTGACAGGCAGACAGACAGACTGACTGACTGACTGACTTAATTTGACAAAACTCACATAGCACCACAGGTCAGCAGAGTATCCTGCAACAACCCTAACAGCAGCTGTCAGTGGTTACTAGAATGTACAATGTAGAATATTCACATATTGCCAGCCACAAATAAACAAATATGGAGGGTAGGACTCACAGAGGAATTTACAACTCAAACTTCTGGAATTGTTGATAGTTGGAAGGTACACCTGTAATATGGAAATACAACTGAACTATGTTTCTAATGAATGTATAATATTCTAAACCTGACATTTGTGCCCAGAAAATAGCCCCTAAAGCAGAAACCTGAGCGTAAACCATACGCAGATTATATTTATTAATATTGTCTGTGCGTGGGTGGAGAGAAGACACAGAACAATGTAACGTTTATACGGTAAAACAAATCACACACACACACGCACACAATCACACACAGGCACACACACACAAACACACACAAGCACACGCAACCCTTCCCATTCCTGTCACTGCTGTTGGTGTAGCAGCACTTAGATATGTAGTGGTGAGGGATGTACAATAAGGCTGACAGCTCCACTCTAGAGTATTAACATTTACAATTGCCTAGCCCTTTTAAAGTCACACACACATACACACACGCTGTGCCACACCACACACACACAAGTGAGCACGCGCCATGCCGCACCATGCACACACACACACCGCACCATGCACACACACACACGGAGTGCTGCACACACACACGCCCAGACACACACACACACAGGGCCGTGCACATAACGTTGGGGGGGCAGGTGCTCAAAATAAAAAAGGACACCCCCCCCCCAAAAAAAAGAAAAGTAAATCGACATCACAACATACCAACTGCCTCTGTAGACAAAATGTCAACATTTATAGGCCTGTTTATTTTCTGCAACAACACATTCACTCATCACACATTGTAAGTAAGCTAGTACCAGTGACTCCTAAGCGTAGAGACGGCGAGAGATTTCTGAAATTGGAAAAAGAGTGGCTATCAGCTTATTAGAGCGAATGATGATGTACTTAGCAATGCTGTTGAAACAAACAGGTTTTTACTTGATATGAGTTTGTTCTACTGCTGACATCTGACAAGCAGTCGAATTGTCCCATTCTTTGTCCCTAACAATGAGAAACACACATGACAGATCCAACTCAAAGGTAGCCTCCTACCGATATTCAAGTCTCCCTGCCCGGCGCCCACAGTCAGTGGCCACTGCATGCACGTAAGACGAGTGCAGTCTTGGGGCGGAGGAGGAGGAATTTTCAAGAGCTTATGAAATTATTTAGTTTAATGTGCAATTCTTTACATTTCAAATCAAATGTAAAAGTAATTCATAAAATGCCCTCGCAAAAGGGCAGGTGCTTGGCCACTGGTTGAGCCATATCTGTGCTCATGCCTGCACACACACACATACATTCATATTTAACATTAGAAGCGCAGAGTGTCATGTTGACGCAAAACAAAAGTACATGTTTTATTACTCTGTCATTTTTTAAGTAATGTCCCCCTCCCCCTCCTTAACACACATTCAGTTGAAGTCGGAAATGTACATACACATTAGCCAAATACATTTAAACTCAGTTTTTCACAATTCCTGACATTTAATCCTAGTAAAAACTCCCTGTCTTAGGTCAGTTAGATCACCACTTTATTTTAAGAATGTGAAATGTCAGAATAATAGTAGAGAGAATGATTTATTTCAGCTTTTATTTCTTTCATCACATCCTCGTTGGGTCAGAAGTTTACATACACTCAATTAGTATTTGGTAGCATTGCCCTTAAATTGTTTAACTTGGATCAAATGTTTCGGGTAGCCTTCCACAAGCTTCCCACAATAAGTTGGGTGAATTTTGGCCCATTCCTCCTGACAGAGCTGGTGTAACTGAGTCAGGTTTGTAGGCCTCCTTGCTCGCACACGCTTTTTCAGTTCTGCCCACAAATGTTCTATAGGATTGAGGTCAGGGCTTTGTGATGGCCACTCCAATATCTTGACTTTGTTGTCCTTAAGCCATTTTGCCACAACTTTGGAAGTATGCTTGTGGTCATTGTCTATTTGGAAGACCCATTTGCGATCAAGCTTTAACTTCCTGACTGATGTCTTGAGATGTTGCTTCAATATATCCACATAACTTTCCTTCCTCATGATGCCATCTATTTTGTGAAGTGCACCAGTCCCTACTGGAGCAAAGCACCCCCACAGCATGATGCTGCCACCCCGTACGGTTGGGATGGTGTTCTTCGGCTTGCAAGCCAACCCCTTTTTCCTCCAAACATAACGATGGTCATTATGGCTAAACAGTTCTATTTTTGTTTCATCAGACCTAAAAGTATTATCTTTGTCCCCATGTGCACACACACCCATTTTGCAACCTGGTGTGTGTGTGTGTCTTGCCGTTGTACCCAAAATGTCATGTTTAGACGTGCTGGCAGCTTTCTCACTCTGGCTGGTCGGCCAAGGAGTGACAGGCAGAGAGACAGACTGAGTGACTGACTTAATTTGACAAAACTCACATAGCACCATAGGTCAGCAGAGTATCCTGCAACAACCCTAACAGCAGCTGTCAGTGAGTTCCTAGAATGTACAATGTAGAATATTCACATATTGCCAGCCACTAATAAACCAATATGGAGGGTAGGACTCACAGAGGAATTTACAACTCAAACTTCTGGAATTGTTGATAGTTGGAAGGTACACCTGTGTCTTGTTTTGTATGCTTTGTACAAAATAATAAAATGCAGGACGACAGGATATTTATAAACATAGCTCTTTATTAACTAGCTATAACTGGCATGTCCATGTGTCTCTGGCCATGATCATCTTTAGAATGACCTCACCACCTGGGTGGTCTTAACCAATCATAGCACAGTATGATATGACAGTAGAATGCATCCAATTACAATTCAGTATGCTGACACATATGAATATTACATCCCCCTTCTTTTAAAAAAAGAAAAAATATGTAGAACAACAAAGCGTTTCTTTTGAATACATGCTCTGTAGTTTGAACTTGAGGTAATTAACCATTTAAACTGCACCAACTGCATCATCATAACAGACTGAAACAATGATTCAGCATACTGTTACTTTTAGAACAAATATTTCTCAGCAACTCAGCTTTTCACTGTAGCAATGACATCTCAACATATCAAACAAATATAATACCAAAGCATTTCAAGTTAACTTTTCAATAACAATAACAATAACAATAACAAGCTCTTTTAGGGCAGCGATCAGCCTACACCCTTTGACATTTCACAGGTCTAGGACAGCTCTTGGCTTGACCTCTCTTCCTGACCTTGTGTGATATGAAGCTGAGTATGCTTCTGTGTCAGTCAACAGTTCTTGTGGTGTTGCAGGTAAGTATTGTGTATGTTGTGTTGTGTCTGTGTTTAGTCCATCCCGTTCTCTTTCAGGGGAACAGTTCATCTCGTCAGTGTGTTGTTCTTTTGTGTTCAGTAGGTGACGACGATTGCGGCGGTACACCGCTCCTTCTGCGGTGCGAACGTGATATGAACGTTCAGTGTCAGCTGGTTGGATGATGACTGCTGGCTTCCAGTAGCCATGCTCCTGGATTCTAACTGACTCTCCGTCGTTCAGTGGTGGCAGTGGTCTGGCTGACCTGTCGTAGTATCGCTTTTGCTGTTGTTGTCTCTGTGTACGTTTTGCATGCATTTCCTTGTAGCTGACGACCTCAGGTTGCAGCTGCTGGTTGGTGCTGGGAAGGATTGAGCTGGGCTGGTGATTTGAAGTTGTCAACTGGAGTGTTGCGGTATTCAAGGAGACTGAGGTAGGGGTCTCTCTTGTCTGCTTTTGCTTTGTCCATGAGTGATTTAGCGATCTGCACAGATTTTTCAGCAAGGCCATTACTTTGAGGGTAATGTGGGCTTGTGGTGACGTGTGTGAACTCCCATTTTTTTGTGAAGGATTCAAACTCATTTGATTTGTAACAGGGCCCATTGTCAGATATTAAAGTCTCTACAATGCCATGCCTGGCAAAGGCTGCTTTCAGCTTGTGTATCACAGCTGCAGATGTGGTGCTGTGAAGCTTGTCGAGTTCGAAGTACCTGCTGTAGTAGTCCACTGTTATAATGTAGTCCTCGTTGTTCCACGTGAACAGATCGGTTGCCACGACCTGCCAGGGTCAGTCTGGGATACGGTGAGGTAACATTGGCTCTTTGGTGTTTGAGGGGCGTCGTTCAAGACAGGTGGGGCATTTACCAACCATGTCCTCTATTTGTTTGCACATTCCGGGCCAAAACAAAATGTCCCGTGCTCTCTGTTTGCACTTTTCCATGCCCACGTGTCCAGCATGGATCTTTGTCAAAATCTCTTCTCTGAGACTGGTAGGAATGATGATTTTCTCTCCTTTGAAAATTATTCCGTTGATCTGTGATAGTTCGTCACGATGGTTCCAGAACTCTGAGGCGCTCTGAGGGCATTTTCTCCTCTCCTCAGGCCATCCTGACTGTATGACTTTCCTCAGCTGTGTGAGTTGTGTGTCTTTTTCTGTTTCTGCTCGGATCTCCTTCAGTTTTGTGTCACTAACTGGTAAGTTGCTGTACACAGTGTGCACCTGCATGTCCATGCCTTCACTGAGGCTGCTGTCCTTGTAGGTAAGAAACTTCCTGGAGAGTGTGTCTGCGACAGGGATGTCTTTGCCTGGACGGTGAGTGATTGTGAAGTCGTATTTTTGTAGTTGAAGGATCATTCTCTGTAGCCTTGGCGGGGCTACGGCTAACGGTTTCCTCATGATTGACTCGAGGGGCTTGTGGTCTGATTCCACAATGAGTTGTCGTCCATAGACATACTGATGGAAACGCTTACATCCGAACAGAATGGCGTACAGCTCCTTTTCGATTTGAGCGTAGTTGATTTCAGTCTGTGAGAGATTTGGAAGCGTAGCCAATGGGTTTTCCTTCTTGCAGTAGCACTGCCCCTAGTCCATACTTCGACGCGTCCACCTGGAGTCTGAGCTCTTTGTTGGGGTCGTAGTAGGCAAGGATTGGTCCTTGTTCTCTCGTGATCAAGTCTTTCACTTTCTGGAAAGCGATGTCGTGTTGCTTGTCCCAGAGGAACTCACTGGACTGCTTTAGCAGCTGACGCAGGGGTGCATTAGCATTGGAGAGGCTGGGTGCAAACTTGGCTAAGTAGTTGACCATGCCAAGCACTGTTTCCAGCTCTGCGCGGTTCTTTGGTGGCTCAATTTCCTTTATGGCTGAGATCTTCTGCAGATCTGGCTTGATTCCATTCGCTGTGAGAAGATGTCCGAAGTAGCTGACCTCTGTAGCGCCGACTGTGCTCTTCTCGGGGTTGAGCCGGACTCCTCTCTCGCGGGACCTTTGCAGCATCGCGCTGAGGTTTCTGTCGTGTTCCTCTTTGGTTCGACCATAGACAAGGATTGTCAGTGTAGCTGTAGGTGGGTGTGGTGGTGGAATCAGGCGCAGGACGCAGAACGTTAGTCCAAAAGACTTTAGTAGATGCACAAAACACAAGCACGAATAAATGCCCTGAGGCGAGAACTCCGCACGTAGGCGAAAACAAACGGGCGCACTAACAGGTGCGACAAAACACTCCAAACACTATGGAGAATAGCTCAACCGAGCAAACAGTAGAATTACTAGCCAACCGCACGACAGTAAAACAATCACACACAACACTTGACAAACACAACGAGAACTTATAGGACACTAATGACACTAAACGATAACAGGTGTAACAACAATCAGACAAAAGCAAACAAACATAGAAACATGCAACGGTGGCAGCTAGTATTCCGGAGACGACGAACGCCGAAGCCTGCCCGAGCAAGGAAGAGAGGCAGCCTCGGCCGAAACCGTGACAGTACCCCCCCCTTGACGCGCGGCTCCAGACGTGCGCCGACTCCGGCCTTGGGGACGACCAGGAGGACGCGGAGCAGGGTGCGTCGGGTGCCCACGATGGAATTCCGTCAGGAGAGACGGGTCCAAAATGTCTCTCCTCGGCACCCAGCACCGTTCCTCCGGGCCGTACCCCTCCCACTCCACTAGATATTGGAGACCCCCTATCCGACGTCTCGAATCCAAGATGGACCGCACGGAGTACGCCGGTGCCCCCTCGATGTCCAATGGGGGCGGAGGAGTCTCCCTGATCTCACTTTCTTGGAGTGGGCCAGCTACCACCGGCCTGAGAAGAGACACATGGAACGAGGGGTTAATACTTTTATACTCAACAGGTAGTTGTAATTTGTAACACACCTCGTTCAATCTTCTCAGGACTTTAAATGGCCCTACAAACCGCCGACCCAGTTTCCGACAGGGCAGGCGGAGGGGCAGGTTTCTGGTAGAGAGCCAGACTCGATCACCAGGTGCGTACACCGGTCCCTCACTGCGGTGGAGATCGGCGCTCGCCTTTTGACGACGGAGGGCCCGCTGCAGGTGGACGTGTGCAGCGTTCCATGTCTCCTCCGAGCGCCGCATCCACTCATCCACCGCAGGAGCCTCGATCTGGCTCTGCTGCCAAGGTGCCAGAACCGGCTGGTAACCTAACACACATTGGAAAGGGGTTAGGTTAGTGGAGGAATGGCGTAGGGAATTCTGGGCCATTTCGGCCCAGGGAACGTACCTTGCCCACTCCTCCGGCCGGTCCTGGCAGTATGTTCTAAGAAACCTACCCACATCCTGGTTCACACGTTCCACCTGACCATTACTCTCCGGGTGGGAACCCGAGGTGAGGCTCACCGAGACCCCCAACCGCTCCATAAAAGCTCTCCAGACTCTGGAGGTAAATTGGGGACCTCGATCAGACACAATATCCTCGGGTACCCCGTAGTGCCGGAACACATGGGTGAATAGTGCTTCGGCGGTTTGCAGGGCAGTAGGAAGGCCCGGCATAGGGAGCAAACGACAGGCCTTAGAAAACCGGTCCACAACGACCAGTATAGTGGTATTCCCCTGTGAAGGAGGAAGGTCAGTGAGGAAATCCACCGAGAGGTGAGACCATGGTCGTTGTGGAACGGGCAGGGGTAGTAACTTACCCCTAGGCAGATGTCTAGGCGCCTTACACTGGGCGCACACCGAGCAGGAGGAAACATAAACACTGCTGAACCCTCACATCCCTCGCCAACGTGGGCCACCAGTACTTGGCACTAAGACAGTGCACTGTCCGGCCGATACCAGGGTGTCCAGAGGAGGGTGACGTGTGAGCCCAATAGATCAATCGATCCCGAACCTCGAGCGGAACGTACTTCCGACCCTCCGGGCATTGAGGTGGACTAGGGTCGGTGCGTAACGCCCGCTCGAGTTCAGCATCGACCTCCCACACTACCGGTGCCACCAGACAAGACTCCGGCAGTATGGGAGTGGGCTCCACGGACCTCTCCTCCGTGTCATACCGCCGAGACAGTGCGTCTGCCTTACCGTTCTGTGACCCAGGGATGTACGTGATCTTAAATGTGAACCGGGTCAAAAACATATTCCACCTCGCCTGGCGAGGGTTCAGTCTCCTCGCTGCCCGGATGTACTCCAGGTTACGGTGGTCCGTCAAAATGAGGAAAGGGTGTTGAGCCCCCTCAAGCCAGTGCCTCCACACCTTTAGGGCCTGTACCACGGCTAACAGCTCCCTGTCCCCTACGTCATAATTTCGCTCCGCCGGACTGAGCTTCTTGGAATAAAAAGCACAGGGGCGGAGTTTAGGTGGCGCGCCGCACCGTTGCGAAAGCACGGCTCCTATACCGGCCTCTGACGCGTCCACCTCTACCTGAAATGGTAAAGAGGGATCCGGATGCGCCAGCACCGGGGCCGAGGTAAACAGGTCCTTCAGCCTCCCAAACGCCCTGTCCGCCTCGGCTGACCACTGCAGACGCACCGGACCCCCCTTCAAAAGAGACGTTATGGGAGCTGCCACCTGTCCAAAACCCCGGATAAACCTCCGGTAGTAATTCGCAAACCCCAAAAACTGCTGCACCTCCTTCACAGTGGTTGGCGTTTGCCAATTACGCACGGCTGACACCCGGTCTACCTCCATCTTCACCCCTGACGCAGACAACTGATAACCCAAAAAGGAGACCGACTCCTGGAAAAACAGACACTTCTCTGCCTTGACATACAGGTCGTGCTCCAACAGCCTCCGCAACACTCGGCGCACCAGGGCCACATGCTCGACTTGGGTAGGCGAGTACACGAGAATGTCATCTATGTACACGACCACCCCCTGCCCCTGCATGTCCCTGAAGATCTCATCCACGAATGATTGGAAAACTGAAGGAGCGTTCATCAACCCGTATGGCATGACAAGATACTCGTAATGGCCCGAGGTGGCACTAAAGGCTGTCTTCCATTCATCGCCCCCCCTAATGCGCACCAAGTTGTACGCGCTCCTGAGATCTAATTTAGTGAAGAATCGCGCCCCCGTGCAATGACTCCGTCATGGTCGCAATCAGCGGGAGTGGATAACTGTACTTCACCGTGATCTGATTGAGACCACGGTAATCAATGCACGGGCGTAACCCACCATCCTTTTTCTTCACAAAAAAGAAACTCGAGGACGCAGGGGAAGTGGAGGGCCGTATGTATCCTTGTCTCAGAGATTCGTCTATGTAAGTCTCCATAGCTCTCTTCTCCTCCTGAGACAGAGGATACACATGGCTCCGTGGGAGCGCAGCTCCTGCCTGGAGGTCTATCGCACAATCTCCCTGCCTATGGGGAGGCAACTGCGTCGCCCTCGACTTACTGAACACAATAGCCAAATCCCCATACTCAGGGGGAACGTGCAATGCGGGCACCTGGTTTGGACTCTCCACCGAGGTAGCCCCTACGGAAACGCCTAAACATCGACCCACACACTGGGCAGACCACTCCATCAGAGCCCTCTCCTGCCACGAAATAGACGGGTTATGGGTACTCAACCAGGGCATGCCCAGCACCACCGGATACGCAGGCGAGTCGATCAGAAATAGCTGGATCATCTCCTGATGACCCCCCTGCGTACACATCCTAAGTGGCGCCGTGACCTCCCTGATCAAGCCCGCACCCAACGGACGGCTATCTAGGGCATGAACGGGGAAGGGGACGTCAACAGGGAGAAGGGGAATCCCTAAGGCTAAACAAAATCTCTTATCAACAAAATTCCCAGCCGCGCCTGAATCTACCAGCGCCTTATGCTGGGAATGAGGTGCGACCTGTGGAAAACGCACAGGTATACAGAAGTGTGCAACAGAGAGCTCTGGGTGAGTGGGGCGCCTACTCACCTGGAAGGGCTCCCCAGTGCGGGGCCTGTCGTCTTCTCCCCGAGGAGGCCATCCCCAGCACCCAGCCGCGGTGTGTCCTCCCCGACCACAGTTGGTGCAGGAGATGGACCCCCTCGTACTCCGACCCCTCCTCTCTCTAGCGCCAGCGCCCCCGAGCTCCATGGGGCACGGCTCGGAGGCGCTGGAGGGTGAAATGGACGGACCCCCCTCGGGACGTCCGCGGGTAGCTAGCAGGGTATCCAGCCTGATGGACATGTCGACTAACTGGTCGAACGAGAGGCTGGTGTCCCGACAGGCCAGCTCCCTACGGACGTCCCCACGTAGACTACAGCGGTAGTGATCAATGAGGGCCCGCTCATTCCACCCTGCATCCGCCGCTAGAGTCCGGAATTCCAACGCGAACTCCTGGGCACTCCTCCTCCCCTGCCGGAGGCAGAACAGACGCTCCCCCGCCGCTTTCCCCTCCGGGGGATGGTCAAACACCGCCCTGAAGCGGCGGGAGAACTCGGCGTACGTGATGGTAGTAGCGTCTATTCTCCTCCACTCAGCGTTGGCCCACTCTAACGCTTTGCCGGAAAGGCAGGAGATCAGGGCGGACACGCTCTCGTGTCCCGAGGGCGCCGGGTGCACGGTGGCCAGGTAAAGCTCCACCTGGAGAAGGAAGCCCTGACACCCAGCAGCGGTCCCATCGTAGGCCCTCGGGAGCGAGAGTCGAACTCCTCTGGTTTCCGGAGCGGGAAGGGGCTGACTCGCCGATGGTGAGGGCAGGGAAGATGGCGTTGGGGGTGTCCCTCGGGTCTCCCAGCGTTGGAGGGTGGTGATCACCTCCTGCAGGGCGGACCCCATCCGCAGGATCTGGTCATTCTGCTCCCGGACTCTGTCCTCCAACGTCTCCTGTGCGGCTGCGGCTCCTGCTGATTCCATTCGAGCGGGTGTGTGATTCTGTCAGTGTAGCTGTAGGTGGGTGTGGTGGTGGAATCAGGCGCAGGACGCAGAACGTTAGTCCAAAAGACTTTAGTAGATGCACAAAACACAAGCACGAATAAATGCCCTGAGGCGAGAACTCCGCACGTAGGCGAAAACAAACGGGCGCACTAACAGGTGCGACAAAACACTCCAAACACTATGGAGAATAGCTCAACCGAGCAAACAGTAGAATTACTAGCCAACCGCACGACAGTAAAACAATCACACACAACACTTGACAAACACAACGAGAACTTATAGGACACTAATGACACTAAACGATAACAGGTGTAACAACAATCAGACAAAAGCAAACGAACATAGAAACATGCAACGGTGGCAGCTAGTATTCCGGAGACGACGAACGCCGAAGCCTGCCCGAGCAAGGAAGAGAGGCAGCCTCGGCCGAAACCGTGACAAGGATGTCGTCCACAATTGCCACGACTCCGTCGAGGCCTTCGTACACCTCGTCGATCTTTCGCTGAAACTCGTCTTGGGCTGAGATAATCCCAAAAGGCAGGCGACGGAACCTGTAGCGTCCAAACGGTGTGTTGAACGTTGTAAGCTTAGATGACTCTTCTGTGAGCTTGATAGCCCAGTAGCCTGATCTGGCGTCCATGACACTGAAGTAGCGTGCGCCCGCTAGCTTGTGTGTGATGCCATCTAGCGTCGGTAAGGGGTATTGGGGGCGTTTGATAGCCTTGTTCTAGTCTCTTGGGTCGAGACATACTCTGAGCTTGCCTGTGCGTGGTTTCTCCACCACCACTAACGCGTTGATCCAATCCGTCGGTTCTGTAACCTTGGTGATGATGTCAGATTGCTCCATGCTCTCCAACTCTTTCTTCAGACGGGCGCGGAGAGCAAGTGGAATCTTTCTCGGTGGGTAGACCACAGGGGTTGCATCTGGGTCAAGGTGAATGGTACATTCTCCTGGGAATAGTCCTATTCCTGTAAAAACATCAGCAAACTCCTCCATGACATTCTCTATCTCTACTGGTGCTGTCACTGATAAAACTAGCTTGATAAGGTCCATGTCTAAACATGCTTTAAGACCTAGCACTGCAGGTGCTCGAGTGTCAACAACTTAAAAGTCCAACATCATGTCCCTTTCCTTGTATTTGCATTTGAGAGTGCATGTGCCTTTTACTGGGAGCTGTTCACCACCATAACCAGTCAGTCTGCGCGTGGTGGGCTGTAGCTCACACTCAGATGTCAAGCTTCTGTACTTACTCAGAGGAATAATGTTTACTTGTGCACCAGTGTCTAGTTTGAATTTTAGCTCTGTGCCTTGTCTTCCTATTGCAATGTCAGCAAAGGCTTGCTCTGTCTCTGATATCTGACTTTTCTGTGTCACTGAATCAATAAACAGTTCATCAGCATTTGACTCTTTGATTGACATTTCATCTTCACTCACTGTATGTACTGTTTTTCCACGGTAAACTCTGCACACTTTTGCAAAGTGATTCCATGTTCCACATTTAGTACACTGTTTGCCTTTAGCTGGGCAATTCCCCTGTTCGCCATGCACTTTGTATCCACAATATCCACATGTCTTGGGGCGTTTGGAGTCTGTGTCGCTCTGTTTTGGAGTTCTGTCTCTCTCCGTTCTGAAACATGCTCTCTGGGCACTGGAGGTGTACTTTGATGTCTGCCTGACTGCGTGCACTGCTTGTTCACGTGATGCGCTCGTGCTGCCGCCTGAAATGGTTTTCATCTGAACCTGTGCTAGCTCGTGAGATCTGGCTATGTCAATAGCTTTGTCCAGTGTTAGCTCTGATCCAACTTTCAAAAGTTTCTCTCTCACTCGGGGTGAGTGTATTCCAAATACAATACGGTCCCTGACCATCTCATCCTTGTTTGCATAATCACAGTCTTTCACAAGCAGACAAAGCTCAGTGACAATCTGTTCAAACGATTCGCTAGCGCCTTGTACTTTCTCATGGAATTTGTACCTAGCGAAAATTGTATTGGTCTTTGGCACAACATATGCTTCAAAACGATCTTAGTATATTTTCAGTACCTTTGATTCAGCCTCGGTAAGTGTCCATGTGTTGTAAATGTCTCTCCCTTTTTCACCGATCCAGAGGAGCAGGTAGCTGCACTTTTCCTCTTCTCCTCTGTCCTTCAGAGGACCCGTGAACATTAGCTCCACATGATGTTTGAACTTACGCCATGCATCGGGTAGATTTGTAGACCCCCAATCCATTCGAGGTGAAGGAACTCCAGCAAAATCCATCTTTTAGTCCTTTTACTCTGACACCATGTCTTGTTTTGTATGCTTTGTACAAAATAATAAAATGCAGGACGACAGGATATTTATAAACATAGCTCTTTATTAACTAGCTATAACTGGCATGTCCATGTGTCTCTGGCCATGATCATCTTTAGAATGACCTCACCCCCTGGGTGGTCTTAACCAATCATAGCAAAGTATGATATGACAGTAGAATGCATCCAATTACAATTCAGCATGCTGACACATATGAATATTACAACCTGTAGTATGGAAATACAACTGAACTATGTTTCTAATGAATGTATAATATTCTAAACCTGACATTTGTGCCCAGAAAATAGCCCCTAAAGCAGAAACCTGAGCGTAAGCCATACGCAGATTATATTTATTAATATTGTCTGTGCGTGGGTGGAGAGAAGACACAGAACAATGTAACGTTTATACGGTAAAACAAATCACACACACACACGCACACAATCACACACAGGCACACACACACAAACACACACAAGCGCACGCAACCCTTCCCATTCCTGTCACTGCTGTTGGTGTAGCAGCACTTAGATATGTAGTGGTGAGGGATGTACAATAAGGCTGACAGCTCCACTCTAGAGTATTAACATATACAATTGCCTAGCCCTTTTAAAGTCACACACACATACACACACGCTGTGCCACACCACACACACATACAAGTGAGCACGCGCCATGCCGCACCATGCACACACACACACCGCACCATGCACACACACACGGAGTGCTGCACACACACACACACGCCCAGACACACACACAGGGCCGTGCACATAACGTTGGGGGGGCAGGTGCTCAAAATAAAGAAGGACACCCCCCCCCCCAAAAAAGAAAAGTAAATCGACATCACAACATACCAACTGCCTCTATAGACAAAATGTCAACATTTATAGGCCTGTTTATTTTCTGCAACAACACATTCACTCATCACACATTGTAAGTAAGCTAGTGCCAGTGACTCCTAAGCGTAGAGACGGCGAGAGATTTCTGAAATTGGAAAAAGAGTGGCTATCAGCTGATTAGAGCGAATGATGATGTTCTTAGCAATGCTGTTGAAACAAACAGGTTTTTACTTGATATGAGTTTGTTCTACTGCTGACATCTGACAAGCAGTCGAATTGTCCCATTCTTTGTTCCTAACAGTGAGAAACACACATGACAGATCCAACTCAAAGGTAGCCTCCTACCGATATTCAAGTCTCCCTGCCCGGCGCCCACAGTCAGTGGCCACTGCATGCAAGTAAGACGAGTGCAGTCTTGGGGCGGAGGAGGAGGAATTTTCAAGAGCTTATGAAATTATTTAGTTTAATGTGCAATTCTTTACATTTCAAATAAAATGTAAAAGTAATTCATAAAATGCCCTCGCAAAAGGGCAGGTGCTTGGCCACTGGTTGAGCCATATCTGTGCTCATGCCTGCACACACACACATACATTCATATTTAACATTAGAAGCGCAGAGTGTTAGTATTTGGTAGCATTGCCTTTAAATTGTTTAACTTGGGTCAAACGTTTCGGGTAGCCTTCCACAAGCTTCCCACAATAAGTTGGGTGAATTTTGGCCCATTCCTCCTGACAGAGCTGGTGTAACTGAGTCAGGTTTGTAGGCCTCCTTGCTCGCACACGCTTTTTCAGGTCTGCCCACAAATGTTCTATAGGATTGAGGTAAAGGCTTTGTGATGGCCACTCCAATACCTTGACTTTGTTGTCCTTAAGCCATTTTGCCACAACTTTGGAAGTATGCTTGGGGTCATTGTCTATTTGGAAGACTCATTAGCGACCTAGCTTTAACTTCCTGACTGATGTCTTGAGATGTTGCGTCAATATATCCACATAATGTTCCTTCTTCATGATGCCATCTATTTTCTGAAGTGCACCAGTCCCTCTTGCAGCAAAGCACCCCCACAGCATGATGCTGCCACCCCGTGCTTCACGGTTGGGATGGTGTTCTTCGGCTTGCAAGCCAACCCCTTTTTCCTCCAAACATAACGATGGTCATTATGGCCAAACAGTTCTATTTTTGTTTCATCAGACCAAAAGGTATGATCTTTGTCCCCATGTGCAGTTGCAAACCATAGTCTGGCTTTTTTATGGTGGTTTTGGAGCAGTGGCTTCTTCCTTGCTGTGTGGGCTTTCAGGTTATGTCAATATAGGACTCGTTTTACTGTGGATATAGATACTTTTGTACCTGTTTCCTCCAGCATCTTCACAAGGTCCTTTGTTGTTGTTCTGGGATTGATTTGCACTTTTCGCACCAAAGCGTCTCCTTCCTGAGCGGTATGACGGCTGCGTGGTCCCATGGTGTTTATACTTGCGTACTATTGTTTGTACAGATGAACGTGGTACCTTCAGGCATTTGGAAATTGCTCCCAAGGATGAACCAGACTTGTAGTGGAGGTCTACCATTTGTTTTCTGAGGTCTTGGCTGATTTTCCCATGATATCAAGCAAAGAGGCATTGAGTTTGAAGGTCGGCCTTGAAATACATCCACAGGTACACCTCCAATTGACTCAAATGATGTCAATTAGCCTATCAGAAGCTTCTAAAGCCATGACATCATTTTCTGGAATTTTCCAAGCTGTTTAAAGGCACAGTCAACTTAGTGTATGTAAACTTCTGACCCACTGTAATTGTTATACAGTGAATTATAAGTGAAATAATCATGCACAAAGTAGATGTCCTAAAAGACTTGCCAAAACTATAGTTTGTTTACAAGAAATGTGTGGATTGGTTGAAAAACTAGTTTTAATGACTCCAACCTAAGTGTATGTAAATTTCCGACTTCAACTGTATGTTGTTATCATGAACAGAATGTGTTATAAGCAGTTTTAAGAGGACATGTAAATCCCCCACGCCCCTTCCTCATTGAGCGCAAGTCATTAATAATAATAATAATAATAGTATTAATAATAATATTAACAATAACTTTATTTGTATAGCGCTTTCAATACAAGTAACAATGTGCTTCACATCATAAAATAATAAAATAAAAGTACTAAAAAAATAGACAGGATGAAGGAGAATTAAAAACATAGCTAATTAAAATCATAAATTGTAATCAAACATTATAAGCATCATTAGTGTGTCTTCAGCAGGGATTTAAAGAAATATGCACTGAATCTGCAAGCCTGATCACCACCGGCAGACCATTCCAAAGTCTAGGGGCCCTAATCAGTGGCGGCTCCTGAAAAAATTCTCAGGAGGGGCAATTTTTCTGATGATTTAGGTGACCTACACACATTTAAAAAAAGATATGTCCAGCAACAACATGAAGACAGGGGCAGCATATAAGTCAATACCAGAAGCATTTATTGACTGATCTGGGGAGATGGATTCCAGTTTCTGTGACAGATTATAAATAATCTCTGATGCCTTTGTTATATTAGCTTTTGGTTGAATGTACTGTCGTAGTAAATATATAATGTTATAGCTTGGTCTGACTAAAATCTTGTGCATGACCCATTTTGTGTTGGGCGTTTGTTTTCAATCAATGCTGTTCCTATCCTATAACAATGGACAAAAGAGTCCTATCTTGTCAGCCTTGTCAGCAGGTGGCCAAGGACAACACCCACGCCATAGGTCTCTCAGTTCTTCCAACTCACGAGTTCTTGCTCTGAGGACACACACACACACACACACACACATCATCACTGATAACACACACACACACACACATCATCACTGTTAAACACACACACACACACACACACACACACATCATCACTGTTAAACACACACACACACACACACAAAAATCCCCTCTCTTTAGGCTGAACATTTGAAGACAGAGAACCCGACTCAGAGCCAATGCAACAGTGGAGGGGACCTCGCCCAACTCATCAGGACCAATCAGAAGATCAGAACTACTAGATTCAACCTACATCATTTATTGTATAAAATGTCAGCACACAATGTTTTCGGGGCTCTCTTCAGATAGCTCCCTAAGAGTTTGACGAACGAGTCCGTGCACGCGATTCCAGATATCTTTACCTCTGAATAAACTGCCTTTATTATACCATATCCACCCTGTCCAAAGTCTCTACTTGGTCTCAGTTCTCCAGTAAACTTGTGATTATCAACAGTACACAACGGTAACAAACAATTGGGGGAACTCACGGGGCAGATAGTAAGGTCACAGTGACACAGAAAGCAGTTCAATGTCGGGGCTCGGGGGTACAGAGTCGCTCTCTTACCAGGATCGATTTTCCCTGTGACTGTCAGATCGAGGTCCGCTCCGACCAGGGTGAAGCCGGCCGGCTCCACTTCTCTGTCCGGGACTCTGTCATCCAGCCAAGTCTCCCAGCTGTATTGGATTCCGCTGCCAGCAACGTTTTCATTATTTAGTCCGTTCGTAGCGGGTATGTACACGATCAACAAGATCAGTCCAAAACCCACCACTCGAAATCCATGGTTGGCAGAATGTTTGTAAACTAAGTGTACAAATTAAAAACATAAAATAACGCCACTAAGTGTACAAATTAAAAACATAAAATAACGCCACACTGCAGGTCGCAAAGAGACGCTGCTAGCCGCTATTTGCTTAGTTACGTTCATGGTTACGTCACGTATGACGAAAGCGCGTAAGTGCAAGCCCACAGACACCCATAGAGAATGTATTGAAAGCTTTGAAATTTGAAAAAAATAGATTTTACATGACAGGCTATGAGAGACTTCTGGGCGATTTTCAACCTGACTGAAATCGCCCAAAAACGGGCGGGGCCATTTGAAGCACGACTTTAGCCTGATTTGACATTTAGTGGCAGTCAGATCAGATTACAACACTGATAACTACTGTTGCCGTGATATAATTGATTAGAAAAAAAATCCCTTCCTTTTCCCGTTTGGCAGTGCGTCGCCCATATCGCCCTATTGAACAGGCCGTCCCTGGCCCTAATGGCAAATATCTCCTTTCATTTTCAACTTAGACTTTGGAATGGTCAACAGTGAATAGTATCAGAAAGGGCAGAAATAGCAGTTTATAAAACTTACCTTTGCCAAATAACTCTCAAAATTGAAGAGGTGAGCTCTATTTTGGCCCTGTGTAGCTCAGTTGGTAGAGCATGACGTTTGCAATGCCAGGGTTGTGGGTTCGATTCCCACGGGGGGCGAGTATGCAAAGATGTATGCACTCACTAACTGTAAGTCGCTCTGGATAAGAGCGTCTGCTAAATGACTAAAATTTAAATGTATTTCAAAATATCACTTTTTCCAAGATGAACCACTGTTCCATGCACTCCAGGTGAGTATTTAGCAGCATATAGCCCGGGTTACTCAGCAAAGACTAGTAACATAATAACTAGTAACTGAAAATATGCTATTCTGTTCTTATTTCCAAATATTTTCTTAAGACCTGCCAAAATGAAATTAGAATGGATTTTTTTGTGATGGATTTAACTCTTGAATTGTAGTGTTTTTACATGTTTTACATTTTTACATATAGCCTACAGTAACATAACCTAATGAAAACGCTATTATGTTCTTTAAAATAAGAATATGTATATTATAATGTTACCTAAGACCTTCATAAACACAACCAAATTATTATTTTTCCGATAGCTTATATAAAATATATTTGTTAGACTGTTAGAATGTTGATGTCCAAAAGACGAGTCTTTAGCTTTAAGGTGTTAAAACCTTCTTGTGACAGTAATTAGTCACACCTCATGAGAAAGAGATGAAGGTAGAAGAAAAAAGAGAGGGAGGGAGAGAAAGGGGGGTCAGGAAGATTCTATATTTTAATCTTACTTTAACAATCGTGAGCACTGGAACAAGAGGCAGGATAGGGAGTGAGAGATAAGAAAAAGAGAGAGAGCAATGGGGTGAGTGAGACAGAGATAGAGAGAGTTCAAGTTAAATTACCACCCTCATTACCACTGACTTATCCAAGGCCTTTGACAATATCGACTACACCATCGCCATTGAACGCCTAATCCAACTGGGTGTCAGACCTGCCTTCACAGCATGGCTCTGCAGTTTTGTGACCAGATTCAAACAGCAGCTACCAAGACTACAGGTCTACAATTTTGTTTCTGGTGTCCTTTGACAGCTCTTTGGTCTTGGCCATAGTGGAGTTTGGAGTGTGACTGTTTGAGGTTGTGGACAGGTGTCTTTTATACTGATAACAAGTTCAAACAGGTGCCATTAATACAGGTAACGAGTGGAGGCCAGAGGAGCCTCTTAAAGAAGAAGTTACAGTGACAGCCCCAAAACATCACTGCTCTAGAGGAGATCTGCATGGAGGAATGGGCCAAAATACCAGCAACAGTGTGTGAAAACCTTGTGAAGACTTACAGAAAACGTTTGACCTGTGTCATTGCCAACAAAGGGTATATAACAAAGTATTGAGAAACTTTTGTTATTGACCAAATACTTATTTTCCACCATAATTTGCAAATAAATTCATTAAAAATCCTACAATGTGATTTTCTGGATTTTTTTCCCTCATTTTGTCTGTCATAGTTGACGTGTACCTATGATGAAAATTACAGGCCTCTCTCATCTTTTTAAGTGGGAGAACTTGCACAATTGGTGGCTGACTAAATACTTTTTTTCCCCACTGTATCTGTTCTGTTAGACCTATTTCCTTTGTTAGTATGGACTCTTTTGACCTAAATTACTTTTGTTTTCGAGATGAGTACTGAATTGCATGGCCTCTAAAGGCATATTTAAAGGTATCCCATACAATAGGGGAATGTGCTGTACCTATGTTATGTCGAAAAAAATCAGTTATGAATTCCTCTGTCCTAGTTACAAGTTATCATCCAATAGGTTTTGATTACATTTCCAATATCCTCGCCCACGTGGAAATTCAGTAAGAGTAATGTATATGCCAATTATATGAAGGTCCGACCGCATGCTGTCCCCTATCAACACTTTTTAAACTTTTGGTGCCAACGAGAATGACATAAGAAAGAAGTCAAGACGACTAGCTTGATTGAGTCTCCGAGATGTATATCTCACTACATCAGGATATTTAAGCCTCCATATATCTACTAGTTCTAATGTATCCATGACATTCATGATTTCCTTAAGAGCATGAGGGTGATTGTTTGTAGTGTGATTTCCTTTACGGTCCATTAAGCTATTTAAAACTATATTATAATCTCCCACCATAATAATAGAGTCTTGAATTGCTTGCAGGGTTGATAATTTATTATATATATTGTCAAAGAAGTGTGGATCATCATTATTTCGTCCGTAAAGGTTAATGAGCCATATCTGTTTATTGTCCAATAACATATTTAAAATACTCCATCTACCTTGCGTATCTGTTTGGACAATTTGCACATTCGGATCGAAATTACTGTTAATTAATATCATCACCCCTTTTGAGTTTCTTTGCCCAAGGGAGAAGTATATTTCCCCCCCCCCCCCCATTCCTTTTTTCCGTGCAACTTCATCTAGAATTGTTGAATGAGTTTCCTGTAAACAATATATATTATATTTGTTCTCTTTGAGCCTTGTAAAATTGTTCTTCTTTTGTTATTATCTGCTAAGCCATTACAATTATAACTGGCTATACTTATTTCACCATATACCATAATGAGATACAAGTTTCAAAACTATTTGTCATTATATATGTTTGTAAATGTACCCATAAAAAATACCAAAGTGATTGACTGTCCATATAGCTGTACCATGATATTTGCATTGCTACTAAGTAACCCTCCAATTTTTCTCCACTAATTCCCCCGCTAAAGCCCCTCCACGTCCCAAGTTGGGACGTCATCCCAGTGATCGGCATACCACCCCCGTCCCTCCGGATCCCTAGGGCCCCGAGAGGCCAGGACCCATCCATCAAAAACAGCACACAGTGCCACCCACAAAACAGAAGCATTTCCAATGCTCTCACCTCAATATACAGTGGGGAGAACAAGTATTTGATACACTGCCGATTTTGCAGGTTTTCCTACTTACAAAGCATGTAGAGGTCTGTAATTTTTATCATAGGTACACTTCAACTGTGAGAGACGGAATCTAAAACAAAAATCCAGAAAATCACATTGTATGATTTTTAAGTAATTAATTTGCATTTTATTGCATGACATAAGTATTTGATCACCTACCAACCAGTAAGAATTCCGGCTCTCACAGACCTGTTAGTTTTTCTTTAAGAAGCCCTCCTGTTCTCCACTCATTACCTGTATTAACTGCACCTGTTTGAACTCGTTACCTGTATAAAAGACACCTGTCCACACACTCAATCAAACAGACTCCAACCTCTCCACAATGGCCAAGACCAGAGAGCTGTGTAAGGACATCAGGGATAAAATGGTAGACCTGCACAAGGCTGGGATGGGCTACAGGACAATAGGCAAGCAGGTTGGTGAGAAGGCAACAACTGTTGGCGCAATTATTAGAAAATGGAAGAAGTTCAAGATGACGGTCAATCACCCTCGGTCTGGGGCTCCATGCAAGATCTCACCTCGTGGGGCATCAATGATCATGAGGAAGGTGAGGGATCAGCCCAGAACTACACGGCAGGACCTGGTCAATGACCTGAAGAGAGCTGGGACCACAGTCTCAAAGAAAACCATTAGTAACACACAACGCCGTCATGGATTAAAATCCTGCAGCGCACGCAAGGTCCCCCTGCTCAAGCCAGCGCATGTCCAGGCCCGTCTGAAGTTTGCCAATGACCATCTGGATGATCCAGAGGAGGAATGGGAGAAGGTCATGTGGTCTGATGAGACAAAAATAGAGCTTTTTGGTCTAAACTCCACTCGCCGTGTTTGGAGGAAGAAGAAGGATGAGTACAACCCCAAGAACACCATCCCAACCGTGAAGCATGGAGGTGGAAACATCATTCTTTGGGGATGCTTTTCTGCAAAGGGGACAGGACGACTGCACCGTATTGAGGGGAGGATGAATGGGGCCATGTATCGCGAGATCTTGGCCAACAACCTCCTTCCCTCAGTAAGAGCATTGAAGATGGGTCGTGGCTGGGTCTTCCAGCATGACAACGACCCGAAACACACAGCCAGGGCAACTAACGAGTGGCTCCGTAAGAAGCATCTCAAGGTCCTGGAGTGGCCTAGCCAGTCTCCAGACCTGAACCCAATAGAAAATCTTTGGAGGGAGCTGAAAGTCCGTATTGCCCAGCGACAGCCCCAAAACCTGAAGGATCTCGAGAAGGTCTGTATGGAGGAGTGGGCCAAAATCCCTGCTGCAGTGTGTGCAAACCTGGTCAAGAACTACAGGAAACGTATGATCTCTGTAATTGCAAACAAAGGTTTCTGTACCAAATATTAAGTTCAGCTTTTCTGATGTATCAAATACTTATGTCATGCAATAAAATGCAAATTAATTACTTAAAAATCATACAATGTGATTTTATGGATTTTTGTTTTAGATTCCGTCTCTCACAGTTGAAGTGTACCTATGATAAAAATTACAGACCTCTACATGCTTTGTAAGTAGGAAAACCTGCAAAATCGGCAGTGTATCAAATACTTGTTCTCCCCACTGTATATATATATAGCTATTTAAAAATATATAGCTATTCAAATATCTTGCATATCTTATTTTCCAGCATTATCAATTAATATGCGTAATAATATTGGCAGTTCATGCGTAGGACTTTAACCTATAACCCAGATTGCCATTGTATTACATAAACAATTTTTTACAAGCAATTATTATTTTAGCAAACAATTATTGTGGTTCATCTTATATTCTCCCTAACATCCTTACCCCCCTTGCAACAGATGTGGGATAAACACACACGCACATACTCTAACACACTCAACCCCTTTCCTCCACAATCAACCATAAAATCAGATGCTCAACGGTTGTTATATCCCAGAGCCCAACTCAAGAAAGGACCTGATTTACGAATGCATATACGAATGCATATACAGTTACAGCTGTTTGAGAGAGCATACAAGATTGAGCAAAATTGACAACAATTTGAGATTTAATCTATGTCAAGTCCTAGGTAATAGAGATCAGATCCACCCTCTTCACCTGAGACACAAACACTCTGGTCCCCCGTTGTAGCATCTCCGTGCAGTCAGACCTTTGATTATTTTGTGCCACCTGGGCCACAATGATAAGCCCCCCTCTCTGATTGTCCGAGTGTGACCCCCTCCCCATGGGTTACTGTAGCCAGTGTTGCCAGCACTGCCACTACCTGGGTGGGGGTACCCCACCGGCTAGGTACAAGCTCGTCAAGGTTCTCATTAGCAGCTTTGAGAATGTCCTTGTATATTATGCTCTCCCATCAGGGGGCTCTGGCATTGTAGAACCAACCCTGCCAGATAGGCTCAGAATCTTGAGGGGGCGGTGCTGCTCAAGTAGGTCTCTGACCGCATTGATTTTTCTGTTTTGGCTGCATTTAGTCAACTCACAGCAGGTCCATAAAACAGATGGGTACTTCTCTTTGGTGTATGGGTCGCTCAGGTGGGTGTCTAGGATATAGGGTTGGGGATCGTTCCATCATGATAGGACAATATATATTTTTTCAAATGTATATCCCTCATCTGCACAAAATTGAAAGCTCTCTCTCACAACCCCTGCTCACAGACACACGTTGGTTCTGGGATATGCAACCATTTCCTTTCTCAATCACTTAAAGCCACACTTATTCAAACACATAAACGCACACCACACCTTCCATCACAATTCATCCACACATACCCACATACAGTGCCTTCTATGTCTTCTGTTTGCTATGTTTTATATCTCCACTATGTTGATTGATTACTTGTGTTCTAATTTAGTTGTATTTGAAGATGTATTATTTTGCTTGTTATCTTTTCTTGTAATACCGTCTTTTCCCTTTATAAAATACTATACCTACTATAAATGTGCTTTATTATTACAATCGCTACCATGACTAGTATTGGGTGTTCCATTATTTGACTCCTATATTAGAACTTTCAGAATAGCCATGGAGTAGTCTTTGTGTCGCAGAACATTTGGTTGTCAATGTACAGTTTATCGACAACAAGAGCAACACGCTTCCCTTTTGATCTATTTTCCTTGAAGATTTTTACAGAACTTTGCGCCGTTCTGCAATCTCCCTCGGGAACTGATCTATCATGCCTATTTTCGTGCCAGCAAGTCTTTTACCTAGGCTTTTAACCATTACTTTATCCTTAAAAAAAGCAAATTTGGCAACGATTGGACGCTCATATCTCTGTCCTCTTAGTCCGAAACAATGTACACTTTCGAGTTGGATTTTGTCGACAGCCTCGAGTGGAATTTGAAGCGCTGTAAGAAAGAAGTCCTTCACAATTTTTTCTGTAATCTCTCCCTCTTTTTCCTGGATACCCGTAAGTACTACATTTTCTCTCATCAATCTAGTTTGAATGTCTAGTAAGGCTTCTCTCAGAAAGTTGTTCTCCTTTTTAAGTTCCTTAATGTCCGTTTCCATCCTAGTGACTGTCCCTTTTAGTTTTTTTGTATTAATCTCCATTATCGTGGCTTTTCCATCACTCATTTCAAGACTATTTTACATCATTACTGACCAACTCTAGTGTGCCCAGTTTGTCATTTATCAACTTCAACAAGTCGCTTTCCACACTTACCAGTCCCAGTGGTGAAAAGCATAAATCATCTGTATCAGTCGAGGAGTCGCGTTTTCTCTTGGAGATTGATTCTCCTTGTTTATCTTCCGTCATGTTTGGGTGTTGCGTGTTGTTGTAATATTTGTTGATATATTTCTCTAGCCTTATAATTTGTTTTGTGTTATTATCCAGATTGAATGTTATTACCCTTGAATATATGAAATGTTAATATTTAGTATAATTTACTGATATTGAATATTATGTTTTTATCTTGAGGTGATTTTTACCGCTGTGTATTCAATACGCCCTCTAACACCTTGAGTAACCTCTGCTCGTGTTCTTCCAGCGTCCTTCCAAACACGATTAAGTCGTTGAGGTAAACAATAACTTTGAATAGGTTCATGTATCCAACTGTCTATTCCATGACACGTTGAATTGTTGCAGGTGCTCCGGACACACCCTGCGGCATCCTCTCAAATTGGTAAAATCCAATTGGACAGATAAATGCAGTCTTCTCTTTATCTGTTTTGCACATTGGGATTTGATAGTATCCGCTTCTGAGATCTAACACACTGAACCATTTGCTCCCACTCAAACATGTCAGAGCATCCTCCACACGTGGGACTGTGTACTGGTCAGGAACAGTGCGCTTGTTGATGGTCCTGTAATCAACACACATGCATGAGATCTCTCCTTAAACGGTTCGTCTTCAGTAACTCTGATGGTGTGGTGAGTACTCTTTGAAAATCCCACATCAAACTCATGTGTTGAGAACACTTATTTTCGTTCCATCATCTTTTCACATAACCTCTTCTTCCATCCCTCAGGCACTGGAGAATTAAGAAGATGTCAGTTTCTCAGATAAATCCTGCTTACTTTCAATGGAACACCAGGAGCAACATCTACAGGAAACAGATGAGCAATAGGCGTACCTCGTTTCAGGGTTATCTCCTTTGTCGATACATTCCTGACATTAAGGGTGATTCTTCTAGATGACAACGGCAACCGTCTGAATATCAGGCCTAGTAGTTCTTCAGGGAACCGAGGTTCTGTCACGTTCGTTTAAGGACGGGTCAGACCAAGACGCAGCGTGAAAGGCATACATGTTTATTTCACCGATAAACACACAAACAAAAACAACAAACCAACGAAACGTGAAGTCCTAAGGCTAAAACACAAAACAAGCCTACACACGGAACAAGATCCCACAACTAGTGATTGCCAATAGGCTGCCTAAGTATGATCCCCAATCAGAGACAACGAGCGACAGCTGCCTCTGATTGGGAATCACACCCGGCCAAACATAGAAACACACAACATAGAATGCAAACATAGAAAATACAACATAGAATATCCACACCCTGACTCAACATACAAAAGTCCCATGAGTCAGGGTGTGACAGTACCACCCCCCAAAGGTGCGGACTCCAACCGCACCAACCTGACCTGACAGGGAAGGGTCCGGGTGGGGCGACCACATTCTCTCAGCCTCCCTGTTGCGCCCCTAGGCTGGTCTGGACCTCGGCGTGCTACTTCCCCTCTCCTTCCTCCCACGAAGTACCAAGCCCTGTCTGGACCCTGGTGTGGGAGACCCCGAACCTGGAGAGGGGCTGACATCTGGGTCTGGACTGGAGCCGCTGACCGGAGCTGGACTGGGCACCGGTGGAGTGGACTACTCTGGCTCCGGACTGGAGCTGCTGACCGAAGCTGGACTGGACCCCGGTGGAGCGGACTGCTCTGGTTCCGGAGTGGATCCGCTGACCGGAGCTGGACTGGGCACCGGTGGAGCGGACTGCTCTGGCTCCGGACTGGAGCTGCTGACCGGAGCTGGACTGGACCCCGGTGGAGCGGACTACTCTGGCTCCGGAGTGGAGCAGCTGACCGGAGCTGGATCAGGCAATAGTGGAACGGGCACGGGCCATGCCGGACTGGACACACGCACCACTGGTCTGGTGCGAGGAGCAGGCACGGGCCGAACCGGACTACGAACACGCACCACTGGCTTGGTACGAGGAGCAGGAACGGGCCGGGCCGGACTGACGACACGCACCACTGGCTTGGTGCGGGGAGCAGGCACGGGCCGTACCGGACTGGGAACACGCACCACTGGTGAAATACTTATTTCCCTCATTAAAATGCAAATCAATATATAATATTTTTGACATGCGTTTTTCTGGATTTTTTGTTGTTATTCTGTCTCTCACTGTTCAAATAAACCTACCATTAAAATTATAGACTGATCATGTCTTTGTCAGTGGGCCAGAACATCAGCACACCACAGCCAGCCCTGCACAACTTTGACGGTTTGGGCAAGCAGAATGTCACTTAACTCTGCCAAGTGCAAGGTCCTTCACAAGAAAATCCACCTGTCCCATGTCCTCCATACTCGTTACACAGAGGCACTTCTGATCCTGTCCCTACCCTGGCTTCATGAAAGTAGGACACAGCTCCACACTGACTTTGCTATCAGCCTCCTCAACTCTCCTTTCAGAGACTGGCTACCTCCTGACTGAAACATGGTAACGGGCAGGAACACCCATAGCCAAAACCAACTGACAGTACCTAAGTCAAGAATGGATCAGTACAAGAGGTCACCACACCATACTTCTGTTCTCTAATCAATGAGTCACCATACATTTTCAAGATCGATGGAAACTTATTTTGTCTAAACGCTCATGAATTTCAGTTTGTTTTGACTGCTATGTGAGTGTAATAAAACTTGAACTTGAAAGATAGTTTGGCAAGAGAGAAGGAGAGAGAAAGAAAGATGGAAAATTGAAGCAAGATAAATGGGTGAGTGAGACAGCGAGCAAGAGAAAGAGAGGCGGATACAGAGAGAGAGATGGAAAAGGTGAAGCGGGATTAAATGAAGGGGAAGAAATCCTGTACAAAAATGTATCTGTGCGTGCGTGTGTGTAGCATAGAGGAGCACTCAGCACACATCATGATAAAGAGTTCTTGGCTGATGCCCTTGAGAGGGGACACCCTTGATGAGTATACGAAACATTAAGGGCTTTTCACGCTCAACAGTTTTTAGTATCAAGAATGGTCCACCACTCAAAGGACATCCAGCCAACTTTACACAACTGTGGGAAGCATTGGAGTCAACATGGGCCAGCATCCCTGTGGAACGCATTTGACACCTTGTAGAGGTGTTCCTAATGTTTGGTATACTCAGTGTATATACAGTCA